>NW_025799859.1:3109569-3409569 GCF_021613505.1 Equus quagga
TGTGTCAGTTGGGAGGTCAGTGGGAACTATTGGCTGAAGGCTATTTCCTTTCCACCTGGGCTTCTCCATGGTTCTGCCTTTACTTTCTCAACACTTAGGTTCAAAAAGTGAGTGCTCTAGGCAACAGGAAGTAGAAGCCACCAGTCTCTTATAGATCTGGAAATTGGCACAGGTGAACTTCCACCATATTTTTATTGGTTAAACAGTCAGAGCCCACTCATAGCCACAGAAAAGGAATATTGACCCTCAATAAGAAAGTGTAAAAAAAATTGTGGTTTCCTTATGTTGCCCACTTAGATATCTCAGAATATGAATATGCCTTTGCCCATATGAAAGTTAAAGTAGGTGGCCATCAATACAATGTGATTTTTCTTACATTCAAATTAATTTTCCCAACAGCCTGCCAGAGTGCCTAGAGTCTAAGTCACTGAATTTTGGAGCTAAAACTTATCTCTGTCTGATTCCCACGTTTTAACAATGTGAAGAAAGAAAAGAAAGGAAACTAGAGAATGAAATACACAGTCAACAGCAAAATTCAAGTGGAACCCAGACTTCTGCAAGAGTTCCTTCTCCCATCTCTGCATTATTCATTGTCTTCAGAAAGTTGCCCTTACCACATATGCAGGAAACATAGGAAGTGTCAACATCGTCACGAGGTAAATTTACTAGATTGGCTGACTGTTCCAGTGAATAAAAGGCTTTGAAAGAATGAAGCACTTACATTTGGGAGGTGAAAGAAATCTTAGAAAGATTGAATACACATGTAAATACTCTATGGATAAGGAATGGGTGTAAGCAGGGAATAGAATTAATGAGGTAGAAATAGAAGAAAACATACAGACACTGGCTGATTTAAATGCACAAAAGAGAAAAGTAGAAAACGAATTTTGAGGGAAATTCTTAGGTTTCACCCTGAGGACAAAAGGAAAGGATCTAACAGTGCTTATTTTAGTTTAATTTAAGCACTAACTAGAATAAAAGTGTAATTACGATATTTTGATCTGTAAATATATAAAAATGACAGCTCTTTTGCATATGAAAGTGAGAAAATGATCTGCATTAAGCTTTGTTGAAGAATAATAAGGAACATCTTACATACCACATAGTCTATCTAAATTGCTTTTATACAGCATCTTCTTTTATTCAATTCTAGAAGATTTTTAAAAACTTCTTGAAATTGATTAGGCCATCTCTGGTTCCCTAACATAATAAAGCTTAAAAAATAGCTTTCATTGTGTTGCAATACGTTGTAATTTAAACTGAGCGATTTTCCAGCCATCAAGTATACGGTGAGCCAAACCACAGTCTCGCCTTAGGTGAACCTATTCTAAGAACAAGCAACTTATACATTAACTCGCTTTAGCAGATAAAGCACGAGAGACGCTGTTTATTAACCTTGTTCTCTGCAGGTGGATGTTTTGTCTGTTGTGGTGTATCTGCACGGTTGGACTGAATTTACCAATTTGGCCACATTGACCAGTCACCTCAAAGCTAGGGATGCACAATAAGGTTTAATTATAATTTAGGTGTAGATATCAGCTTATCAGCTTTTTTTTTTTTTTCTTTTCAGAAAAGTAGAGGTGGTTTGCCACTATGTTATACAAAACCAGGGAGAGAGTCAACCAATGCATTCAGCTATTTTTCTCTGGATAACACAAAAATAACCTACATCAAACACAGTATCTATAATAGTTGTATAATCATGACAGCTAATAATAATATTTTAAAATAGCTACTGATACATGTCAGGATAGTTAGCTGAAGGTAATAAACACTAACTCTGGCTGATTTAAACAAAAGTTGGTTTATTCAAAGGACATTCTGAAAATGCCACAAATTCAGGCTCAGGGCATTTGTGGCCAGTGATGAAGCCTCAAAATCCTGCCATAGAGCTGGTCTGCTGATGACACCAATGGGCTACCATGGCTCCACAGACACACTAGCTTGGGACCCTCAGCTAGAAGGGCTGCCATGGCTTGCTACCCATCACCCAAATGAGTTCTTCTGGTTCCTAGCTTTGGTCTGCACAGGAACAACTCATGGGTGGAATAAAAGTGTCTTAGCTCAGGCTGCTATAATAAAATATCATAGATGGGGTGGTTTAAACAAGAGAAATTTATTTTCTGTAGGTTTCTGTAGGCTGGAAAATCCATCATTAAGGTCCAGCAGGGTTTGGTTTCTAGTGAGGGTCCTCTTCCAGGCTTACACATGGCTACCTTTTGCTATATCTTCACATGGCAGATAGAGAGAGAGACTCGGAGAGAGAGGGGGAGAGGAGACAAGTGCTCTTAATTATAACGCCACTATTCCTATCATGGAGGTCCCATCCTTATGACCTCATTTAAACTTAATTACTTCCCCAAAGCTTCCACCTCCAAATACTATCACATTGGGGTTTAGGGCTTTAACATACAATTTTGGGGGAATGCAAACATTCAGTCCACATCATAAGGTCCCCTGACATCAAGTTACTGGCATTTGTGGTTTGGAAAATGTAGTGAGCCCTTGGCAACTCTGCAGGAAGGCAGCTAAGAGAAAAAATATTGTGACTTCACTCTCCTTCCTTCTTTGTCTTTGATCTGATGTATCTTTGGATCTTGGAGCTTCTGTGAAATTAATAAATGAAATCTCAACTAAATTGGAATCAGGAAGGCCTGTAGGGGGAGCTCTCACGTCCTGTCATACACTGTCAATTACTCTGAACAGGAATATGTACACTTGCATCTCCCACGGGAAGGTGTTTTCTACATCACTACCTGGCAGGTGGAAGGAAGATTTCTCTCTCTGCCCAGGAACAGCCCAACCAATGAGAGACTCTAGCAACCCAACCAATGGGAAACCTCTACCCTTTGGACTCCCAGCTTCCTCCAAAGGACTTTTTTGTTTATTACAGTCCTTCCCAATGCCACCTTTTCTCTATAAGAGGAAAGTAAGCTGCAATAAAAACAAGCTCCCCTCCTTTGATCTCCAGATTTGCCTATGGTCTGCCATAGCCTGCATATCCTGAATTGCAATTCTTTTGGTTATTCCCAAATAAACTTGTTTTCTGGGGAAACCCACCAGTCAATTTACTTTTTAAGTTGACACTTCCCCCTGGCTGGAAGCCCCAGAGGGAATGGCAATCCTCCTCTTTTGTTAAAGTCTCTATGAGCTAAGCGTTCCTAAGAGATATATAAGTATATATACATAAAATGAATGAATGATTCCTCTTAGAATGTTCATATAAACTCCATATTCATCTTGTCCACAAAATGTGCAATTTTTGTTTTGAGGAGCCGTAGCATCAGAGCTAGACTTTCAGTCATTCTGGCAAGGAGTTGTCACAAGTCCCCAAGCCTCGGTGTCTTTGCTGTGGTAATACTTATTTCATATCTTTCTCCAGTTTGAACATTTCTTTGTCCAGGTACCTTCCTCATTGCAGCTCTGTCTAGACCTCAGCCCATCCAATTCTGCTCCTACCTCAAACTCTCTTTTAACACAGATGGTATCTGGAGATTGGATGGAGAAGGACATGCTCTTTCATAGTCAGAATGGCTCTTGAAGTCTTTCCTGGCTTGAAACTGAAATGGTCATGGCCTAAAATGATAACATCCTTTAAGGAAATTTCTTCACCATCTTACAGTAAGAAATTATGGCATTTCCCCAGATATATGGGTATAATTTGTCTTTTGGGGGGCTACTAACAATGTTGTGCCAAAAGAAATTATACCAGTCCTATACTGAATCCTATAACAGATCCTATAATGTTTTAATACCATATGTAGAATTTATGATTCCCAAAGTAGAAGTTTTACATTCTCAGTGGAAGTTTTGACATACATGTTTAAAATATCTTAACTGGATAATGAAGTTGAAGAATCTTATTTCAACTCATTTAATATCTATGAAAACACCACAAAGATTTATTGATTTGTTAAAAGAAAAATGAGAGAAAAACATGAATTGATTGGCTATTCACCCAAAAGTTTATTAAACAGAGATGTAATTTAAACAGATTTTGAAAAACTCTTAAAGGGACTTAATTGACTAGTAAGACAAAGCATCCATGGGAACTTCAGTATATCAATATTTGAGATATAACATCATATTCTATTAATTCTTCACAATCAAAACAGATGTGAGATGCTCAGTTAACATCGGTTTCTTGTAAAGCACATATTGACTGGTAATTTTTCTGATGTTTTAGAAGAATAGCATTCATCTTTTTAAGATCAACATTCTTTTGTCATCAGAGATCTCCAGGTCTGAGTGAGGGCCGTGCATAGGCCTGTGGAATAAATGATGATCATACTCGAGCAAATGGAGGAGATATTGTGGGATGTAAAGGGCAGTGGACAGGCAGTAATAAAATTGGATTCAAGTCCCAGATCTTCCACTGACCAGCAGTTTGATCTTGGCCCAGTGCTTTAACTTCGCTATTTTTTGATTTCCTTAAAAAAAAAAAATAAAAGCATTAGATTATGTAATTTCTGAGAATTAAAAAAAGAAAGAAAAGAACAAAAAAGAAAGAAAGAAAGCAGAACAACAAATTTAAAATATCATGGCATAAATAAAGCTAAATGCCTAAAAATCACACTAATATAGAATGTTACATTTTGTATTAAGGAGAAGTAAAATCTAATTTAAATTTAAAAAAAAATTAAACTGTATAAAAAAGACAAAGGTTAAAAATGATGCAAAATATTGCAGTGTTAAAAGATTTACTAGGCAGATGTTAACTAAAATTGTAGAGAGTAGCAACAATAACATGAGACTGATTATTCCTCAATGTATTAACCTTTAAGCAGGATTTTAAAAACGGATAAAGAGGGGGCAGGCCTGGCCGGGTGGCACAGCAGTTAAATTCACACGTCCCGCTTTTGTGGCCCAGGGTTCACTGGTTTGGAACCCAGGTGCGGACCTATGCACTGCTTGTCAAGCCACGCTATGGCAGGTGTCCCACATAAAATAGAGGAGGATGGACGCGGATGGTAGCTCAGAGCCAGTCTTCCTCAGTAAAAAGATGGTTGGAGGCAGATGTTAGCTCAGGGCTAATCTTCCTCAAAAGAAAAAAGGGATAAAGAGTTATTTAATAATGATAAATATTGTTATCCAGGAGGAACACATTAGTCACAAATATTGAAATACCTAGCAAAAATAGTGTAAAACATATTAATAGTTTCAAATTTAATTTAAAACATGTAGTAAAATATGGAAATATTTGACAATTCACAATCATTGGAGAAGACATCAACAACCTATCTCAGAAACTTTAAGCTCAAGAAACTATCCTGAGGATTGTCCAACAGCAGTATGAAGTCTGAAAAGATATATAATTTCCTTCAGAGAGTGAGAATTTCTAAAAGACAACCCAATATAGAAAGGCTAGAAAGAGAAATTTCACAAAGATATATAAATGCAATAGCAAAATTTACATTGACATGCAAAAGTATTAATAGTCAGAAAAATGTATATTTAAACATTTTTTAACTCATTATCAAACTTTAAAGAATGTGGTAATATCCAGTGCTGCTGAGGATAGAGAAAAAGAATAACCTCAAATAGAATGGGATCATAATTGGTGAAGCCTTTCATAACAAATTTGACGGTACATATCCAAACTGAAAACACTCAATCTTTGATACAGCAACTTCAATCTTATGCCTCTATTTCAATGAACTATTTGTGCGTTTGTTTAAAGACGCCACTGTAGCATTGTTTGTAAGAGTGAAAACTTAAAAATATTCTAGACATTCACATAGGAAAATATTTGAATACTTTAAACAATTATGATACATTCATAAGGAATTTGTTAAACCTACATGTATTGGCATGAATATATTGCTAAGACATATGGTTAAGTAAAAAAATAATAATAAAGTTCTAGAAAAATGCATAGAGCATTTACAGGAAAAATAATTCTTCCATGTAAATATGTAGAAAAATTACCAAATGTGCAGACATTGACTTCTTCACTTTAGAAATTTTTAAGGAGGCAGCAGGAAAGCAATAAGGAAAAGGTTAGCGAATAATGTTCGCACATTTCTATGTGTCATTATTTGAATATTTTTCAGAAAGAATATATTAAGTTCTATTTGTGAACTTAAAAATAGCAGAATTAAGAGAATTGAATTATCAGGGTGGTTAGTTGTCAAACTAGTAAATGGAATGGCCATGATATGAATTCAGGAAGTTTCCTTGCAAGACCAGTCTTTTTTTATTTCTTGTTTTTAATCTTTGAAAGCCTTAAAGACGTAAGGATGTAGTCATTTATATTTTTTCTCACCCTTTTTCATTAACTAGACACCTGTGCTTCATCAAGTTCCAAAAGCGTCAATGTACCAGACTGAAGTTTGACCAAATGGTAGATGTCAGCACTTTTGAAGAGTTTTTCTCCATGTTCAATTCAGTATGGTAGCAGGTTGTCAGTCTGCCTTACGGCTCACATCATTTGCATATGGGAGAAATATAATTATTCCCAGTGAGCATCAGCTGAAAAGAAAACACTGAATTGTTTTCAGCTCATTTCTTTTAAGATGTTACAGGTTGCAAAGATATCAATCATTTGAGCTAATTTTTTTTATTTTACAAAGGTTCATGGTCTGAACAGTTTATTCTGGTAATTTGAGGTAATGAGGATTTTATTGTATATTGTTTGAAATAAATCAGGTTTACAAGGCGCTTGCTAAAAATGTGAACATCATAAAGGAAAATAATCCAGTTATGTAACTGTAAAACCTAAAGGCTGTTTTGCCTGCAGAATTATTTGGAAATACGTTTATTATTACCTTCTAAACATCACAAAATATTCATGATTGATGGAGGGGAAAAACACTATCTTGGTTAGGGATATGTAACTAGACCTGATGTTCTGATTCAACGCAAATATTATCTGTGGCATACAGCCGAGGCTGTTCCCTGGTGGGTTTTATAGCTTGGGCTTCATTGGTCTTCTATTGTTGAACAGAATCATTTGCTAAATATATCATTGGAGTCGGGAGTACTTAGCAGCTTAGCAAATCCTCAACTGATTGCCTTAGGTCCAATCCTCGATTGGATCAACATAAATAGGAATCATTCATCGTTTTAGTCATCTAAACAAATTCTTCCCATCTTGGCAACTTTAGGTGTTATATTCAGGATCATGAAGCTCATTATCATGTTTAATTTGTTACTGGAAAGGTGATAGTGTATGTGTGTGTTTGTAACATATCTGTTTGCTTATATGTGAAGAATTTGAAAAGAGAAAAAGAGATCACAAAAGAGAAGATCATTTTCAGAATTGTTTCACGCCTTCAAGATGGAAGATCTTTGGGAAGACAAAATTACCTTAGGGAGTCAGTTTTATGCTCTGCACTTTTCTCTTTCATTTTCATTTGTGCAATAACTTTGCTCAGTTGCCTCAGTTTTCACGGACTGTTCAAAACTTAGGACAGATGGACCATGTCATTAGAATCCTCTAGAACTTTTTCTCAGGCTGATAAGTAGTGTCTAGGCATTCTCCTTCTCTTCCTCCACCCCAAGGAATCTGACGACGAGAATCTAGTGGTTTTCAGCGATAAACCACTGGGAAATTTCAAGAGATACTGATGACAATAGAAGGGCAGTAACTACCATCCTTGGGTGATCTTTAAAACAGAATTGTCTAATATTTCTACTTGTTTTATTAAGACTTATACCCAATAATCTCTGCCCAGGCTGCTGTGGTATTACCAGTGAAAGTATAGATATGTATCCCCTATACCTAGCCAGAAACAGTGCTCCATGCCCCGAAATTGTGGGAATATGCCTATTCATATCAAAAGCTAGCCAAAAAACAGGAAGTCATCTAAATTGCTACTAATAAGTGTTTCAAATAAGTAATTAGAAATACATCCATATGAAGAATAAAGGGACATCATTAAAAATATTATTGAAGTAAATTTATTGACATTTGTACTATGTAATGAAAGGCATTTATACTATGTAATGAAAGGCATTTATACTATGTAATGAAAGGCAAAGCATTTGTGACAGAATGATCTGTGAAATTAACCACGGTCTAGTTTTTGTAAAAGATATATATGAGTGATTTTTGTCCAGTAACAAAGTGACTTAAAAGTAATATCATCTATGTTGACTGGTAGATTGGAAGCTCTTCAGATGCCAAGGATGTTTTCTTGTAAGTATTGTTTCCCAACCGTCTACTACATTGTCTGGCACACAAAATATGCTCGATATATATTTTAATAATTAAATAATGTTTATAAAGTAAATAGTTCAAAGCCTACCAAGAAATATTCAGTTATAAACGGGAGACATTATTATTCAATGTGTATTAAGAAACAGAACTAGAACAACAACTTGTAATTACCAGAATAATTGTTCAGCTCCATAACGTGCACATATGGCACATTAAGGCATTTACACGAGGTCAGATAATTGAAAGAACCCATGGGACCTCATATAAGGCATTAATACAGATGAAGTATACTGTACAACAGGATGAAGAAATAATAGGCAAATATCAGGTGGATGTGAGGACTGAGATATATATGGAAGAACTATAATCTGAACATTTGGCATTTCCACTGGTGTGAGCCAGGAACTAGGGGATAGACCCAGTTGCGCGTAATGATCAGAGGTTCAGACTAGCAGGCACACTTGTTAAATTGAGATTTTGGTGACACATTCCTGAATATCCTTAATAATTGATATCGAAAAAGTCTAGGGTTGGCCCGGAGGCATAGTAGTTAAGTTCACGCTCTCTGCTTCAGCAGCCCAGGGTTCACAGGTTTGGATCCCGGGTGTGGCCCTAGCACTCCTTGTCAAACCACATTGTGGTGGCATCCCACATAAAATAGAGGAAGACTGGCACAGATTGGTTCAGGGCCAATCTTCCTCAAACACACAGACACAAAAGCCTAAACTATCCCAGTAGAGCCTGATAAGAAGTAATATAGGAATATTAGTGTGTGGAGAACGAAGCAAATAGGCCATGTCTAAATGGCAAACAATTACAGAATATTTAATGTGTAAATAAACAAACGATTATTGCAAGCCCCTCCAGCCACTCCATTCAGAGGCAGAACAAGTGATTCTTGAATGCTTATGAAAATGAGGCTAGGTCTTGGTTTTGTGACCACTTGATGCCAGGCAGTTTCCAGGCAGTGGTTTGAACGCAGAAGAGGCAGGGGTCCAAGTACCAGAACTGTGGTGTAAAGTGAGCATTTGGTCCCAGCCTTGAGGCACATGCCAAGCAATCACACCAGATGAGACAGAAGGTAAGCATGGGGAAAATCAACATAGCACTCTGCTGCTTGCTTACTCATCCTATAGAACCTGCTCTTTAAAATCCAGCCTCATTAAGATGGCATCAAGAAGTGAAATAGCATAGCAATGAAGAGCCAAATTCTGATGTCAGAGTCTGATGCAAATCCTGGCTCTTTGTCTTATCACCTGAATGACCTGAGTTATTAGTTTTAGGTCATTTCTTTGCTTCAGTTTCCCCATCTGTAAAATGGGGATAATAATAGCACCTAATTCAAAGGAGTGCTCTTAGAATCAAATGACATAATAACAAACCTAAGGGTCTTAGAGCAGTGTCCGCCACAATATAAAATATAAGCAGTATGTGTTCGCCACTCTTCTTATTATTCCCAGAGGCTAGAGTGGAGTTGAGAGGCTGTAGTGGCAGTGGAGAGCCTGGCCTGATGCATCTAATGGGGCCAGTCACCTCTGCTCTAATGTGGCTGGTCACTGGTCAAAACAAACCTTTCTCCTCTCATTAATTTCCATGCCCTGCTGAACAATTTGTATCAACAACTCCCATTTAATGCTACAGTTACTGATCCCCTGCTGACCTCTTAGGCTTCTGAGGACTAAACTGTTTTCCTTTTCTTGGATTTTACGCAGTAGATTGCTTTTTGGGAGCTGACGTTTAGCTCTTCCTTGGCCATATCTACTAGACTTTTCTGCTCCATGCAGGCAGAAGTCACGTCTATTTTATTTCCCAGTGGGTACTCAATATCTCACAGAGCATCTGGAACACAGTAGAACCACAATCAACGGTTTGTTTAAAGAAGGAAACCTTTGACCTCATCACATGGACCTGGCATTTGACTCTTCTCCTTTGGTAATGACCTCTGCTTCCCTTCTTTGACACTCTCCATGGCTGAATCCTTTGTTGACTCTACTATCGCTTCTCTAAATTAACATCTTAGCCACTCAATTTCAGTCCCTGAACTCAACCTAGTAGAGTTTCTCAGTTTGAGACCTGGGAGTAGGACCTGGACCTGAGGAGGACTGAGATGTCAGGATGAGAATTAAGGAAAAATATTGCACAAGTAACTTCAGAATGCACTGCATATTTAATAAAATAAAATTTATTACCTCATCTCAATACACTGATTTTGTGCATTGTTCTCATGTCAACACGCATACATAATAAATTTAAAGATAAAATAGACAATCATGTCATGTACTAATGTGATATATAATTGATTATATCCTCAAATTATATCCAAATGACTTGAAGACTCATTTTGTTTTCCTTCATTCTCTCCAAGTATATGTTACCACTCAAAATCCATCTTAGAAGTTACTGCAAGCTTAAGGATATGCTCTCATTGCCTCATAATAACATAGAACTGAGAATGTCCTCATAGATTATTTGGTACATGTGGAAACTGCCCCTGGGAAGAGGGTTACTTGGCCTAAGTCGTTAGAACATAGAGGCAGAGTGTGTTCCCTCCATTATATTAGAATGCTCCCTATGAACCTGCCATAATAAAGGGAAGTTATTAGTCGCTTCCTTGTGGAATATATAGCTTATATCTCCATCAAGGTCCGTTATACCTTATATAGGGATAATTGGCCATAGACCTTGGCAAGGAGATTTTGTCCTTTCCCATGGGGTGTATTTTCATGCTTGGTGCTTCAGCCAATACCAATTATATTCGCCCCATTTTTTTTTTCTTCAAAGTAAGGACAGACAATTATTGGCCCTGACGTTTTATAATGTTAAATTAGTTGTGGTTTTGAATAAAAAAATTGCTTTCCAAGCAGGATGGATTGTTTACTTCTTTCATCCGGCACTTGTAGCAGTGAAGACTGAGAAGGTTTTAATGACTTGGAATTTTCTTTTTATTATGCTATTGAGCAAATTACAGAGCTAATGAGATTTACACTAAATGGAAAATCTCTACATCACCTGCTGTTTTATGGGTCTTAGGGAAAAATTATTGGTAATTTTTCTCTTCCTACAATTAGACAAAGTTGTGTTTTTAAACAATATTTTCTCTGAACGTAAAATGTAAAATATAAGCTCACATTATTTCTTCATGGGAAATAAATTTTATACGGTAAATGAAATGTGTACTTTACATCAAGGGTCTCCTTGTATATTGAAATATTTAATGAAAATAATGCAGTGGTAGGAACTGTTTGATGTCAGGAAATCTGGGTTCAAATTGCAGCTCTGCTATTTTTAGTTCTTAAATTGAGCAAATCGCTTAGTATCTCAGCCTCAGTTTTCTCAGGTGAAAAATGTCAATATTTCCGTGAACTGTATGGCAAAGTAATCATGTTAAAGCAATTAGTCAATCCCTAAACATTATAAAAACTTAGTAAATAGTAGTGGTGTTGAAATTGTCATTAAAGTTGAAAATCGTGTCCTTATCTCTATATTCTGCATAGGAAATTTTAAAAGTTGGTTTGGGTGGAGATGAATAATAATGCAGTATTATAAAAAAATACCCTAAACTGGGGCTGGCCTGGTGGCACAGCAGTTAAGTTTGTGCTCCACTTTGGCAGCCTGGGGTTCACTGCTTCAGATCCTGGGTGTGGACCTATGCACCGCTTATCAAGCCATGCTATGGCGGTGTCCCACATATAAAGTAGAGGAAGATGGGCACAGATGTTAGCTCAGAGCCAATCCTCCACAGCAAAAAGAGGAGGGTTGGAGGTGGGTGTTAGCTCAGGGCTAATCTTCCTCAAAAAATAATAATAATAATAATGCACTAAACTGCCTTTAGTCTTTCATTAGAGACAATTACAAGACAAGAAGGTTTAAGAAGGAAAGAAAATTAGGATTAGAAGGAAAGTGGATTTGATGAGAATAACAAATCAGAAACCATTACCGTGATAGGTCAATACTTCCTGTGTTTATTAGGAAGTTTAATACGGAATTAACAAATAGGAAGAAGATCTTTCTAAATTTGATTGGGTGATAGTTTGTGGCAAAGAAAAAGGAGATTAAATAACACAGGTACTCTGGTCATAATTCACATGGAGAAATTATTTTATTTGGAAGTTTATGCATTTCTTTTTCTGCTCTCTTATACTTATCCAGGCCTATTTGCTCCAAGTTGCTAAAGTAACTGTCACTCTGAAAGAAACTTATACCAGATAAACAGCTCACAAATCCTAACCGGAGCTCAAAAGAGATGGCATTCCCACTACCCTAGGCACAGCTATTTTTTTGTTTGTTTCTAAACAATAAAGGAAACTACTTCTTATTACCTTGATATATATTTTTGTGGAGGTATATGAGAACACCCGGGTTGTCAGTGAAATCTAGATAAATGATTCAATAAAGATACACAAGAATATTATAGAAGTTCATGTGGTTTGAAAAAGATAAGACACACTACATTAACCTTCTCCATGAGAAATAAGACAAACACACTCATCTATCTAAATACTTCTGGAATTGTGAGCTCAACGCATTTATATCATTGGCTGAGAATGTGATGCTGTTGGAATATCCCCCTTGCTGAGACTTTTCTATCCAAAGCAAACTGTCAGTTTTAAGCAGTCCTCAGTCAAGCAGCCATAAAGCAGCAGAGGAAAATAAGTCTGTGAGTTTAAAACCAGCTGTTTGGTACAGAAAATAAAATACAGCATATTCTAAGGTAGTTGTGGTTTTATCCCATGATGCGCCCCTCGGCTTCAGAGACTTGAGGTAGCAATTCATCAAAATGGCTATCACCAGACATCAGGGCTGCCTGAGATTTTTCCTCACAATGGGTCCTGCTGAATTCAGGCCCCTTCATGCTCTTTCCCCCTGCCTCTCAGTGTTTTAAATTCCCTTATAGAAGTAAAATCTTTTGATTTTAAGGCTTAAAAATGCTTAGCACACAAATAGCCCTGGAGAAGATGTATAAAAGATCTTGTAAGCATTCATTCAGCAGCTACATATTGAGCTTTTCTATATGTACTGTCGGCCAGGTATCTGATGATAAAGATATAAACAAGGCTAAGAGCTCAAAAGCACCTAAAGACTAGTGGTAGATGAAGAAGGAAATGAGCAGATACAGAAAGATAGGGCTACTTTTCCATTAGAGAAGAGTGTTAGGGAACTGTAAGGGAGAGGAATATAATCCAATTTGGGGATTTCCAATAAAGCTTCTTGAAAGGTCTCTAACCTGAGACCTGAAAGAGGAGAGCCAGGTGAAAATGAGAGGGAATGAATTGGAAGGGTAGTTCATACAGGGCAGGGTGGCTGGGAGGAAGTGATATCAGCCTTTCAAAGAAATAATGTCCTGGAGGTCCCTGCTTTGAGTAAACTTCAAGTAAGTTAGTATGGCTGGGGCTTGGAGCATACCTAGGAAGGGGGCAGGGCGGCACCACTAACTTCTCAAAGTATAGTCAGCAGACAGGCACTTTCAGCATGACTTGGGAGCTGGGTGAAAATGCAAAATCTGATTCAGTGGGTCTGGGCTGGGGCTTCAGATTCTAGATTTCTAATGGACTCCCATACACCCATTTTTAGTAGCAAATTGCAAACTATATTAAGAGTTTGTTCTTCATCCTGTAGACAATTCATGGACGGACATGACTTGCACTTCAGACAAAGTACCCTGGTTACATAGAAGAGGTTCTATTTCTGGGTACAATGCTTTGTTCATGACAGTTGAATGAATTAATGAGTGGAACAATAGGTGACAATTTCTTATAACCCTTGGTGTTCAGATTCTAAATCTGTTTGGGTTTTTTTTTGGGTGATATCACTTTTAGTTAAGCTTTTTCTCTGAAGATAGAGATGTTGAAGTGTGCAAATTGTAGAAAACCTATGCTGCTTAATTTATAAACATTTTTTATTCTGATGCCCCAATGCAATATATATCAAGGCCTGCTTTTTATTGAGTGCCACTCCTAGTTGCTGTGAATTTTTCATATGCTTCTGATGAAAGAAGATTGGAAGTTGGGCTGTGGTTGGACAGTCCTGGGGCCCACTGAATAATTGCCAACTGACTGTTGGGAAAACCTGCTCATTAGAGAGAGACAAGGGTATCAATGCTCACCTACATTTGGAAGTTCTACTTGCTAGACTGGCTTTAGGGGAACTGGCCTCCCTTGTTTTATTTGCTCTGAGCCAGGGTTGTCATGAAAAGTAGAAGGTGGGTATTTTAAATTACTTTTTTATAGAGATAGAGAGGACTTGAGAATGAAGGCAGATAGCTGCCTATTTCTCAAGAATATTGCTCAGCTCAGAGAGTCCAAGTCAAAGAATTCCTCCCAGGCTGTTGTTGATTATGACTTATGAAAGGGCACCTGTCCAACCTGACAAGTATACACAAGGCTGTAGGCTTCAACTTTCCGTTAGTAATGAGAGCCCCAAAAGGTTAATTTGTTTTGGCACTTCTTGATTACTTTCTGTGTTCGTCTCATTCTGAGACTTCACATTCACCACCTGATTTAGGGGCTCTACTTAGCAACATATTGTCATTTTTCCCGACTTATTGCTAACTTTGATCCTGTGGTCTCTAAATGCAGTTAAATAGCTGAAATCAAGTTTCTGTTTAGAGAGGTTGATGATACCTAGCAGAGTTTGAAGATCTCTCTTCTTGGATGTGTTTGGGAGTCATGCTGAAGTGTCATTTCAAACAGATGGACTCTGGAACCTTACCCTGTCCATGACCTGAATGCAGGTCCCCTAAGTTTAGGCTCATTTTGAATCCTCGTTTTTGGATGCTATGTCTTCTCAGACATCCCATTCGCAGCAAACTTTTTGAGGAACATTGATATTTTAGTCCATTTCTTTAAAAAATTTTTTTTAATATTTGTGTATAAAAAATCCCACTCTGCTTGCTCAAATATAGGGCCTCGAAAATAACCTGAGCCTCTTAGCAAACATCTGTGGAAAGCCCTCAGGTGGTTTGGCCTGGCAGAGCAGATCACACCCATGGTCTCTCACTCGGCTGTTAAGCCTTTCATTCACTTACACCCTTGATTCCACAAGTTATGTGTAGGTTGTCATCAAATTTCCTTTCTCTTCACATGTTCCTTTAAACTTCCTCCCAAGAGGTTATTGGCCCCGGTAGGATTTGGAAACATGTACTTGGAATCTAAGGACTATCTTCCTAAAATTTCCTCATCGACCTCTTGTTACATGTTTATCCATCTTCATCAATGTTCAGCATGTCCGTGTGAGACATGTGTGTGGGCACGCACATGCAACCACATACCTATCATTTTTACAGTACTACTGATTGCTCCATTTCATTATTAATGTAATAATTTTCACATTCTTTCCTGCTCCAAAAAGGACTGGAGTTCATATTGTGAATACCTTGTTATTATAAATAAGGACAGCAGTTTGTGGTAACTTTTCCCTGTGCAGCCTCAATTTTCTCATCTGTGAATTTAGATGTTAGGATAACTTGTATATCTAAATTTCTGTGGGAGACATTATCTTTCTTGGTGCTTAAATACTAAGGAAAGTACTGACATTTTGTGTTCTTTTCACACTGTTAATGTCAAGGAAGATATCATCATCTAGAATATTTGTTTCAGAGTTGACTCTTAAACTCCATTATAAGCCACAGGTTTGATCAAGGGTACGTTGATGACAGCTTAACTACTACTTGAGTCACTTCATTTGTTTCTTAGCTTAATTTAAGGACTATGACCAGTTAGCTAAATGGTGTCTAACACAGTTCACCACATTTTAAGATTCACTCAGCTCTGGTAGGATACACGGGACTCCTTGAATCAAAGATCATTCTGGCACAGGTTCAGAACTCATGAACTTAAATCATTAACTGCCTAACTCCATCCCACCCTCACCTGGCTCCCTTAGGTTCATGACAGCCCAGGACCTTGGTACTTCTCCTGGTTTTACTCTCTCAGTTCCTTGCGGGCTTTACCTTTTCTTCCTATTGAACTTGGCTTTTCTCCTGACTGAAACCTGTGTTCCTTTTTCCTCTGAGAGCATCCATTAATAACTCTTAGAGAAACACTTTTCCAAACTTGACCTGACTCCTCCATATTTCCTTTTCCTATGTTCCCTGAAGAGCAATGCTTGACTTCCCCTATGTGAATACAACAACTTTTAGAAAACAAACTATAAAGATCTATTCCAGTCACATTAGAAACCAAACATAAACTCTTTAAGCATAAATATTTTTTAAAAATGGACAATCTACTATCTCCAAACTCATTAAGTTGTATAAATTAAATATGTACAGTTTTTTGTATGTTAATCATACTTCAATAAAGTGTTTAAAAAAGAAGAGAGAATGGGCTGGCCTGGTGACATAGTGGCTAAGTTCACAAGCTGTGTTTTGGTGGCCCAGAGTTCACAGGTTCGGATCCCGGGTGCAGACCCAGCATCGCTCGTCAAGCCATGCTGTGGCGGCATCCCACATAAAATAGCCTGGCCCTGAGCTAAAATCTGTGTGATTCTTCCTCACCAAAGAAAAAAAAAAAAGATATATAGAGAGAAATATGTGCCTCATTCAAACGGACATAATTAAGCAAACATAAAAAACAACTTGAAAGGAATCCTATTGAAAGACCCAGTATGTTTAAAAAAATCTTCTACATTGATCTGTGCATCCAGTATAATCCCATTTAAATCTGATCGGAATATTCCTGTTTTTAATTTTTTTAAAAATTGGAATGATAGGAATTAGCCCTATTCACATGTAAAAGTAATATATGCTAAACATGGAGAAACCATAGGTTTATAAACAGATGGCGCTGAGATATTTGGATAGCTTTTCACATCGCATAATGTAAACTTAAAAATATAACTATGTGTGGAATAAAACTTGTCAAATATTTTTAAAGTCTCATTATATGTCACATTTCTAATTGTGAAATCATAAAGGAAATGATTGATAAAGATGTCTGAAAACATTCATGTACACATACACACACAGACAATAGAGGAAATATGTGGGTTTTCTTGCAAAACCAGTGACAGAAAATTTAATCCTTAATATACAAAGTTGCAAAGATTTATTATGATCGATAAAGACAAGGTGAACAATGTGGTGCAAAATCTGGCAGAGCACACACAGGCAAAGCACTATGATTGGTAAAGTACAAAAGTAGAAATAGAAATGGCCAAAAGATAAGAGAAAATATTTAACCTCACTCATAGCCAATGAAGTAAAACTAATATAAAAGATTCTTTTGGACAACCATATTGTTAAATATTAAAATGATAATTTTTCATACTATATTTCTACACAGCAAATTATCTTAAATAATGGTGTGTTAGGGGCTGACCCTAAGGTGGCATAGTGGTTAAGTTCACAGGCTCTGCTTTGGCAGCCCGGAGTTCACAGGTTGGGATCCCAGGCGTGCACCTACACACTGCTCATCAAGCCATCAGGCATATACTTTGTATTTTGTATGCTGTGGCAGCATCCCACAAACAAAATAGAGGAATATTGGCACAGACATTAGCTCAGTGACAATATTCCCCAATAGGATAGAATATTGGCAATAGATGTTAGCTCAGGGCCAATCTTCCTCACCAAAACAAACCAAAACAAAAAACATGGTGGTTTGAAACAACAACTATTTATCTTTTCCCATGTGTCTGTACTTCAGAAATCTGAGCAGAGATCAGTTAATTCGCTCTATGTGGCATTGCATGGGCCCACTCATACTGCTGAATTCAGTTGAGTAGCTTGGCTGAACTACAAAGTCTAAGAAGGCTTCACTCACATGTCTGGTTCATCATGCTCCTTCATGTGGCTTTTCTCTTCCTCCTTGGGGTATCTCAGCATTTATTCACCAATCTTCAGCTTACTTACAGAATCATGGCTGGCTTTTTCAAACCAAAGTGGAAGGTGCTAGGCCTCTTAGGGGCTGGACCTGGAAACAGCACAGTGCCACCTCTGCTGCATTCTATCAGTCAAAGAGATATATACTTGAAACTATGTTCAAATCCATTTAGGTTAACAGTATTGATACTATTTGACCTAGAGATGTATCTTCTAGGAATCTATTCCACAGAAAACCTGAGATTCAGAAAAACATGAAAAAATTATTCATTACAATATTTTTTTGTGTAAAAAATAGAGATAGGTTAAATAAAATATAGGAAAACTAAATAATTAAATATCATGAAACATTTTAAATTCACAAATAGAAAGATATCAAAATGGAAATCCTACATCTATTAATTCTTATTTATTTATTGGCTTTTTCAAAAAGCAGTTAGTGAGTATCTACTGTGCTAGAAAAGTACCAGAACAAAGTCTAATCTCTGTAAGAATTGACTTCTGATCAGAGTTTTCAGGATCTGGAATTATAACTATTACTTTATGAGTCCTAATTCTGAATCCAGGAGATTTTTAACTTAGGATCATTTCAAATAAAACTTCAAAAATTTATGACTCTTTTCCACAGCCTGAAGCTTAATTTATTTTAAGACAAAATTAGTAGGAAATGATGTCTGCATCACTTAATTATGGCAAGCCCATATCCAAAGTACAATTATTTTTACTGTAGAATTTATGGTTACCCCCTGGTTGATGTATATTTATCATGCATAACTTTTAACAAGGAAGAAAGACTGAAAATATGTTTCCTGATTTGTAAAATATAATTGTATAATCTTCCTAAGGCAAATTTCAAAATCAACATTTAATTAATATATGATAAATATTATTATGTAATATATGATTATATTAACAGTCCAACTGGTATTTCTCAGGGACTATTGTGGCGTGTTAGCTATGATTTCTAAAGAGTAAATACGTCTGTCAGTAGCAACCAAGTTCTCCTCTGCTTTGCTCCCTGTCCTTAGCCAGGCCGATCTTCACAACTTTGCATATAATTTACATATATTTTCTTATTTCTAACTAATCCAAGGGAGTAGGTATTGTCTTAGGGTGGAATTTTCATCAGCAGGGCCTGAAGTAGGGTTTCTTGAGATAGTGACTCATTAAGGGAGAGCTCTCAAGCAAGGTTAAGTGAAAGAAGTAGGACAGGACAGGGACAAAAAACTAAGCAAAACATTGTCTCCATTGGTGACTAGTGCCAGCCTAATTCCACAGGCAGCTGTGGAGCATAGAAAGTACTACAGAGTTGTTCCCAACCTGCGGGAAGAGGGCTGGTGTTTGTATTTCTTTTGGTCAGTCACTGGCTGCCCATGCGGCACAGGGAGGGGTAGCGAACTATTAATAACCCTCACTCATAGCAGCTGGGGCTGGGTGTGTGGCCAAGTACAGTGGGTCTGAGCAGGGCACAGAAGCATCCTCTACAGTTCTGTCATCCACCCAGAATGACGTATTTAGTAAGAAAGAATTGCATTAATGTGCTCCTTAACCCTAAATTTAAACTGTTTTCTAGACTTGGAGTTTGTTCTGATCCCTGATAACTTGTTAAGCTTCAAAATCGCCTGGCTCTCCCAACGATAGAGTTCAAGTGAAGGGTCTGTTTTGTAGAAGCCCAAGTGTAGGCTAAGGCTGAGGGATGAGCTGCTGTTTTCTATCCCTCCATTTCTATCTCTTCACTGAGTAGATCAGACTTTTACTTCAAGAGTGACTTCATGGACAACCAGAATGGCCCTTTCCACTTGGGAGTAATCTTGAGCCATGGCCATTTTAGTCCTCATCTTCCTCACCATGGTGGCTCATGTTAGGACTGGGATGGCCTGAAGTTTGGAGAGTCTCTGGGATGGTGAAAGGCAAGAAAGAAGACCAAAGATCTCTAGAAAGGTCTGATTCTCCCTTGTTATTGTTTCTAGAAAGTATAGATTAAACTAGCACTCACTCACCCTGAGGAACTGGAAACAAAAGGACGATCTGAAACATCCTTTATATTTTCTGCAAGTGGATTAGGAGGAAGACCTTCAGGATCTCAGCTGAGGCCCCAGGACACTCCAGGAATTCCTAAATTTTGAGGGATTGTGGTTGTCACTGGGCAGGGAAGCATAGAATGTGGCAGGTAGTGCCCATAATTTCTAAAGATATTGCGTCGCCACTGGCACCACACAGTGAATGCTTGGGAATGCAGGCCCTCTCTATTTTAACATCACCATCTGATTCTGCTGTGGTGCAGCACATGGCTACCAGTGACCAGGTAGCAACATCAATCTATTTTAGCTCATTTTACTTAACGCATCATTGAATAATAACGAGAGCTAATTTTATACGGTCTAGCAAGCTGCGTTTGCATGGAATGTGTCCATGCCAAGAATATTTTCACTGTGCTTTGAAAAATTTACTACTCCTGAGCATGCAACTAATTTTAATAAAAAGTGATTATGATTTAATTAAACTCGTATGTGTGACTAGAAGGACTGAACATTTTTTATGGAAATACTGTGACTTTCTTCCTGGAAGAGGGATGCCTTACAGTAACTGGAGAAATATGGAGAAACTGTCGGACTTATATTTCGTCTTGAGGCAATTCAGAGTGACCATTTAATCTGGCAGGAATCAGTCTAAGATGAGTGACTCAGGTGAAGAAGCTGTAATTTATTTTTTAACCTCAATCCCTCAGTGTCATTTTGGCAGTTCTCTGTTGGTAAATATCTCTCTTCAGCTCTGAGTCATTTCGCAACAGCAAATCTGTCAGAACTGAGTTGTCAGAGCTAATCACCACTGTTAGATTTGGTAATGCTCCCATCTGTGGTAGCTGGAATGGAAGAGCTCAATTGACTCAGCGTCGTCAAACCTAACGCACCCCGTCCTTACCGTGCTGGGACATGACAGATTGACTTAAGAGCTACTTTCCCTTCTCCACTCTACCCTCACACACGCCCACACACACCCATTTGTCGATATGTGATTTAGAAGAAATCTATATTTCCTTAGTTGCTATCTCACTAGGGATGTTTAAGGGGGAAGAAAGAAGAGGAAACAAAAGGAACATACTTTTGTCTCTAAATCCAGGACTTGTGCCCAGACCACTTTCTTCTTACAGAAAACCTTCTCAACCACATTTCTCTCTGGCTACTTCTTCAGCCCAATTTCTTTAAAAGGAGGCTAATACCTGCCACCACTTTCTCATCTCCTTTTAACTCCTTATCTCACTGTAATTCTAAGTTCCACTTTTACAATTTCATTAAAGTTACTCTTATCCACATAATGTGTTTCTAAGTGCTAAATCTAATAGACACTAGAAAGTCCTTTGATTCTTTCTTCTCTTTCATTATCGACACTGTTGCTCGTTCCCTCTGTTAAAACAAAAAAACCAAACCAAACCAACCAACCAAACCCCTTTCACTAATCTTGGCTTAGGATATTTCACTCTCAGTTGAATTTCTAACTGTCTCCTTCTGGCTGTGGCTTCTTGGGATCATTTGAGGCATTTTTTCCTCACATTTCATCTTAAGTGCTGATGTTTCCCAGAGTTCCATGTTTACTCCTTCCCTTTTCTAATTCTATAACCCCCCCTGGGTGATCTATCAACTTCTATGGCTTCAAGTTTCACTGATATGAACTTTTTGCCAAGCCATCAATATTTACTTACAATGCATATTTCCCTCTTCACAACCTATATGTGGTTCAGAGCGTGACTGACCAGTGAATGCCACTCAACATATAGTCCATTCACACCAAAACACTTAGGCATTTGCAGTCCTAGATACACCCTTCTTACTTATCTGATTTAAGAAGTGTTGATTCCCTTTTGACATTTGCCTTCCTAATAATCCTGCCTGTCCTTTAGCCCAAGTTTCCAATGTCTGGCATAAAGTCTCCAGCACCAAACATAGCATTGGGCACAATTGTTGTTGTTACGTGCCATCAAGTTGACTCCAACTCCTCACGACTCTATAAAGGAGTAATGTCTAAAATGTCCTGTCCTCAACAGTTCTGCTCAGCTTCTGTAGACTCACGCCTGTGGCTTCCTTTTGGAGTCAATCTATCTCATATTTGGTCTTCCTCTTTTCCTGCTGCCTTCTACTTTTCCAAGCATTATTGTCTTTTCCAAAGAATGCTACCTTCTCAAGGTATGCCCAAAGTCGGACAGCCCTAGTTTTATCATATTTGCCTTCAGTGATAGTTCAAGCCTAATTTGCTCTAGGACCCACTTGGTCATCTTTCTGGAATCCAGAGTATCCACAATGAATCCACTTTTTTTCTGTCAGCCTTATTCACTGTTCAGCTTTCACACCTGTAGAAAAGTAATTGTCACACAGTAAGTTCTAACTAAAAGTGTGCTGAGTGAAACTTAAAAGGACATATAGGAGGATATAACAAGATGCTAAACCAAGAGAAAGGACAGCAGAGATGGTAGCCAGATCTCCTGGGTAAACTGGTCAGAGACAAGAGGGTTGGTACTAAGAAGCTGCAAAACCTTTGAGAATGTTCTTAACCTGAGTCTCACTTTCTCCATCCATAATATTAGGGGATTGAACAACATAATCCCTATAATCTCTTCTAACAGTAAATAATGCTGTCTTATCCTGTAGTGGGGAGGGGCCTCATTTCAGACTATCCTTGAGATGGTAGCAGCATGACATTAAGAATCCTGTATAAGACATATGCCCAAATATTTTCTTGTCTAATACCTCAGCTGAAGAGGTACCACAGAGATGAGCTTGTCAGAAACTGGTATTTCCCTCTTGATAAAATGTTTTCATTATTTCACTCTCTAACTGAGTGGTCCCAAAAGAGTTTGGGTGTTTGTTTTGCACCAACTGCACAGATGCAGAGGCACAGATAGGAAGCTGTATGTGTCTGCCTTCCCATGGAGCAGTTGAGTCAAAAGTAAATGACGTGTCTGAATAGCAAACCAATGCTTTCTAAATATAGCAACTTAATTACTTCTTTCTTCACAATACATAGGGGAGGAAGAGTGTCTGTAGGTATTGAAATCGAAGCTAAGCTTTCCAATTAGACAAGTATTTCCTAATTTAGCCAACTTTAAATATAGCCACAAGTTTATTCCTCTAGTAAAATGCTTTAAATCAAAATTAAGAGAGTGTGTTTGCGTATATTATTATGTGACAATGAAGTATTTTTAAGCAACATGAAGTAGATGAATATATATGGTGATATCCTATGAGAACAAACATCCTGCAGGTTCTGCCTCTTTTTTCTTTAAGAATTAAACAGCATAGTGTGTTCAGTCTTGGATATCTGTCCTGCTAATCTTAGCTCACTTATAGCTTTGACTTTTAATAATTTAAGCTCTTAACTCATCAGCACAGGCCTTAGCACTGAACAGAAACAGGGGAAGAAAGAAACAAGTTTGAACTTTGCTGTGATTAATGGCATAACACAGCAAAACCCAAAACCGTTCCATTCTCTACCTCCGCCTCCCTGAAATGTTTCCACTGGGAATCAACCAGCAAAGCCAAACCAAAAAAGCCATTGCTTAAGTTTGTGTAATGTTGTTACTATTTTCAAGAAAAATGTTGTCGTCACAAATTTCCCGTTTTTTTCTCAAGTTAAGGGGAAAATTTAACATAACATGAAACTTGAAACTTCATTTCTTTTTCATTGTAAACATAGATGTTTATTATAAAGACAAATGCAGATAAAGAACAAAACAAATTTGCCTGTTTTATCAGTCAATATCCCAGCAGGAAACAGATGGCACACTCAAAGTATTTATTTAAAGAAGAGAACTTAACAATGGAACTATTTACAGGAATGTGGGCAGGGTTAAGAGAACCCAAAAGAGGGACAGCAAAGAACCCAGAGCCTAACATCAGGGAGAAGTCAACACCATCCCTCTGCTTAGAGGGGTACAGGGAGGGAATAGTGTTACTGAAACTCTACTAGAATTATAACCATGGCAGAGTGGCCACCCAACAGGAAATGGATTCACATATAAGACCAAAGACCACAGCCAAGACAGGAGGCGATAGGAGAGAAAATGATCCCTCCTTTCTTTTCTCCACTGCTCATCTCTGGGATTGCTTCTCACTGGCTGAACCCAGAGGGCCAGAGAAGACAAGAGAACCTAAGAGAGGGAGTCCATAGCTAACAACAGCCAAGGATCAGTCAGGGCAGAGAAGGTAGAGAATGGATGTAGAGGAACAGAGAATTTGCAGTATGCCCATAATCCCATCACCTAGAAATAGCCACTGTTAAGATGCTGGTATAAATCTTTCCAAACGTACCTCCTATAATGGTTATAACATTTTTATTTCCAGTTTCTGAGAATTCCATCAAATCATGGATTTGTGTGTACATGTCAGTCTTCCAAAAGAAAGATGAAATCTTTTCGAAAGAAGAATTTTATCTTTTTATAAGTAGAAATAAAGCTGCTTTTCATAATTGTTCTCATTGGAGTATTACACTCTATATGCTGCATAGGCTTTGTTGAATTACATCTTACAGAGCAAGAAAAAAGACATGGTCTTAGAATCCAGGTACCCTCAATTCAATTTCTTTTGCCTTCTCAAGAATGACTTAGCAAAAAGGTAGTTTGTGTGTAGTTCTGAATCTTCATGGCTATTGCCTGGGATAATGAAAAGACAAAAGTTCATAGTTTATATTTTTTAACAGTAGGGAATACAGATTTGCTTTTGATCTCTAGCCATGACTCTCATGGTGATAATTGCATCCTATGTGTTTTTGATGGTGAAGTGCTCCCACTTGGCCCCTAGGATATTGGGAGTGTACTACCACATTGCTCTCAGAGAACCCAGTCCTTCAGCAGCCTCTCCAGTCTGCAGAGGACAGCTTCACTGAGTTTATTAACAATGTTGGTACCTATCTTGGCAACACAGCCCTTAGCACTCTGGTAAATAGAGTGTTCTTTGGGCCCCCTGGTGTAGTTAGCTACTTAGTTTTCTAACTTTAGATAGTATATCGATTCTAGAATGCTCATTTGTTGGAGAGCTTTGATCCTTTCCTCCACTTTTCTCCATGATAGATCTGGTATCTCTACTTCTCTTAGTGTAGGCCATCTCTTTATCTAAATTTCTAAAAACCAATCTGTGTAGAAGCAGTGTTTCCAGGGAACAGTTTATAGGTTATAATATCAGGACTTAAAATCTTGTGTTATATGTGAGTGTCCCCTTATTGATACTCTCTCTTATTTTACTTTACATTCTGCCTCCCTTGATACAGCATTCTCAGCATTTGGTCCCAAAAACATGCTTCATATTCTTTCTCCTACATGTTGACTAGGTCCTGCAGATCCTTCCACACTCTGTCTTGTTTTCTTCCTTAGAAAACCCAGGATTCCTTGGCAGGGTATCACTATGTTGTGAGCTGAGCCATCTATTGGTCTGATATACAGGAAAGTAGATGGAGCAGACGCTAAGGGGAGCACACATTATCTAACAGAGAAAACTCTTTGCATCATATTCAAACAAGGGGAGAATACTAAAGCTTTTATGAGAGAGGAATAGGCTAGTGTAGGCCTGTAGTGTTCAGAGATATCTGGGGATTCAAGATTTCCAGCTTCACCAACCCAGATGTAACCATTAAACTTTCCAGGTCCTATTCCTTCACAATCAGAGCCCTGAAGCAGCATAGTAGATATGCTAAGGTTGATAGTTCATCCTTCTCTGGAGTTCTGCTCATCTTATGATTGAGTCCTGGGACAGAACGTTAGCTGTTTTTTTCCTCTGGCTGATGAGATGAGACTTTTGTGCTACACTGCTAAAGAGACCCTCAGGCTTTTCTAATTCACCTTATATTGTTGCTTAACTAATACATTAGTGGCTCCCATCCATTTGATTTTATCAACCTTATACATACATTTCCCTTGGACCTCTCAAATGCCTACAATATTGTGCCTCCTGGTGTATTCTCTTCTGCTGGATTCCAGTACCAGTTTCACTGCTGGTGAAAGTTTTAACAATGGCCCTGAGACTATGCCAAGGGCTGTCAGTCCTCCACCTACCACTAGAGATAGGGTCTTCACTGCCAGCCAGTCAATGGGCCATTTCTAGTAGCACTCCTAGTACCAACTCCAGTAAGTTGGGTTCTTCAGGAAGCAGTTTCTGGAATACATGTGGAAGAAGTTTACTGAGGAGAATTTCCAGGAATAAGACTTGTGAAGGTTGAGGAAAGCAGGACTGAGCAGAAAAAGCAGTTGAACTGTAATGCAGCTACAACGAAGACCTCAGTTGATCCAAAGGGAAGCTCTGGAACTGGGCTGGTTTTTTAGTGGTGAACTGAATTGAGGTCTTCGTACTCCCCTCATCAATCAGTCATTGGGTGTGGACTGTCCCCTGGGAGGGCGCAAGCTTCCTTTGACAGAGAGCAATTCCTGGAAAGGTACTCAGCTCTGTGTAACCAGCAACTAAACCCTCCTGGTGACTGGATGAGTGTCTCCGTCCGCAGCTTCCACTAGAGGTTCCTATACTGGTGGAGAAAGAGTGATGATATCAATAACGTTATTGCACCACAATTTTCTTAACTTTGGACAAAATTAGTGGTTGAATGATTTAACAGGCTATAGTCTTATGAACACACTTTCTTACAGGCACATGGCTCACATCTTCTATAACAGGTAAGACTAGTGAAAGGATTTGAAAAAATTGTAACTTCTACATCATTTTCTGGATTGCATTCATACCATTATGAAATCTATAATATAAACTTTTTGAAATTAATCATAGAACTTTTATCTCTTAGACTTCATAATTTAATTATTACATATCTATTGTCCTGATAATGGTTTTTTACATAGATGTCTTTCTCACTCACAGAGTCAAATCAATATTCTCAGTGTGCATATGTAATCTAGGCATAGCTTTAAAATGTTTCCAAATCCATTAAAAATGGAAAGTTTTTGCGTTAAAACAACCTAAAGCATTCAGAATTATGAATTTAAATATTGAAGTAAATACTTAAAAACATGAAATGATTCAAATAAAGTATTAAAAAGGGTGGTAAGGAACACCTTTGAAAAGATCCCCAAATCCAGTATTCTGCAAGAAAGAATTAGGAAAATTGGACATATTAAATCTGTAAAAATATTAAATAGAAGAAATAATATTACAGAGGGAGGTAGAGCTGGTCTTAACAGGACCACTACTACTACTTTTAAGCAAATTTAGCAAAAAATATTAGTATCCTCTCTAGGCAATTTATCCTCCAGGAGTACCATGCCTAGCAAACAGCTACTTTCTTGGTATAACTTAAGAAAAGATCCCTCACATTATAGACTGAAAGACCCCCATGCTGGGGGGGCGGGGGGGTTGTATTTGGCAAGCAGAGCATAGTCTAACTTCCATCCCCACTTGCTCTCTCAGTTTGATGCCCTTGTGCAGTGAACAACCTATACAACTATTATGTGGTGGCCCTGGGTCCTATAATGGCTACTGAAGGCAATCTTTCAAATAGTGTGGTTAGAGAGATCCCGAAGGACTATAAACCAACCTGTCATATGACATACATTTTTCAAAACTGAACCAATGGCAAATTTATTAAGACTCAATATTTATTTGTGTTATCAAGAAGTGGTTTTAATATCTTTTTACCTATTACCAGTTTAATTCTAATTAAATTGTCATTTCAATTGTCTGAATAAATTATGCTTATAAAAGGCAACGTTAACTATGGGAGAAGAACGTTCTCCTACAGGAATCAATACCTAGAGCAGCCAGAGCAATGGCTCAGAAATATGTGGGAAGGAGGGACCTAGCAGAGGGAAGCCCTAGAATGTTTTGGTTCAATAAAAGGGAAACCAAAACATCAGCCTTAGGAACCGGCCTGAGTGTGCAGGGACTAGAAAGTAATACAATACTTTAGCTTTCTGAAATAAAATCACTCATTTATTTGAAATGATTGGGATAACATAGCTAAATCAATCATGTTAGAATATGTGGAGGAAAAGCACAACTGGTTTACATAAAGATGCAGCTCAGGGACACCTCAAAAGATGGAAGAGGAAGAGAGAAGCATTTCCTCTCTAATTTAGCACTGTGTCACTTTCCACTACACGTTTCCAATCAAATCATAGTACTTATTTAATAAGCTTGATCTCACTTATGAGTGATTTGAAGTAGATTTTCTTAGTACTTTTTCTGTATAAGGTTTTCAAGACAACAAACACATATTTTACACATCGGTAATCAAGTGATAAGATACAGATAATCTAGTTTGGAGTTTATAGGGGTTATTTTTAAACTTTATAATTAATGCACAATTTTAAACTATGCTGCAATGAAATAAAAGTAAATGAAGTAAATGAAGCTACCTAAATGTGTCCTTAGTCAAATTATAAGTTGTGGCGGGAGGGGGGGCAGTGAAACAAATGAGTCTATCATATCTAAGGGACATAGTTCATAGCAGCAAACGACTCCAACTCTCCTTCATAAGATCCCTCGATTCAGGACTGAAATGTGTTTATGCGACATCCTTCAACTTGTTACATATTCCTGACAAGAAAGCGTGTTGTAAGAATTAAGGAAGGATTTCACACAATATGGATGCATCCTTCTCAAACTTGGTTTAAAACGGAAGATTATTTGGGTCCTGGAATGCTTCAAATGCCACTGAAATCCTTTGTCGTCAACTTGCTAATGTCAACAACACTCCTAAGATTGGAATTAAATCGTTTTGGAAGCTTCACTCAAGAGGCCTTCACCAAATGCTTCATTTAGTTTCATTTGGGCTATTTGTTAGACTAGATGCTAAAAGCTCTATGCATCTCCTTCATACTGAACAATTGGGATGGAAATCAGAGACGCTCAGTCCAGACAGGGTAGTGGGTAGAAGAAAAGTTCATGGGCAAATTTCAGGATCTGTATCAAGTCAAATGGGCGTAGGTGTGGTCTGAGGGAGAAAGGCAAGGCTCAGGTAATTGTTTGAAAATGAAAAGCATTCATTCATTTGTTCATTCAAAATTGATATTACAGACAGCCTATTTGTGAGAGATTCTGTCCACAAACCTTCAAGAGTGGGGAAAGCCATGAGCAGAAAATAGGTAAGTATATAGCACGTAAAGAAGAGGATGCTAAATTGTAATATGTGCTATGAGGGAAATAAACAAGATGATATGATAGAGAATAAGGACGAGGGGAGCTGAGGGAAGAAAGGATGATAGGAACACGGAGACACATAAAAGTAATAGAAGGAAACAATAGGGAGAAGAAAGAGAAAATTATATGGCAGCTTGGATCATGGAGCAGTAGTTCATCCTGTGATCATGTGGATGAGGTGGGAAAGTTCTTAGAGAATAGATGAGGAATGTTCTCGTGGAACAGGCAGATAACCCAAAGGGTTAGTCTTCCTTACAATGAAACTCTCTAAGAAGTTCACGCTTGTTTTCTTCAAGTACTAGATATCTGGAATAATTTGCAAGGAATTGCAACAGGTTAGTTACTGATGGCTTTCCAGAGGATTGAGACATAAGCACGGAAGTAGGGATGAGATTTTGCTGTTATATCACTGAACCTGCCTTAAAGTATTGACACTGATACCTAGTTAGCACTTTGTTCAATTTGCTTATAATGTCTCAACTATTATTAAAACATTGAGATGCATTCCTATATTCTTCAATCATATTCTCATTTAGTTGTTACGTTCTTAGGTTATAGAATAAAATGGAAGACGTATCCACAACTGAGAGGATATTCATGTAGGTGAGTCTTTATTAAAATGAAGACAAAATTGCAGTACCTTATTCTCTTTTCCATTCTTATTTAATAATTGGCATTTTAACATGCTATTCCAAAAATCAGGTGATATAACAATTTCTTTAATCTGAACAAAACTCTGTGGCAGTTGGGAGTTATTAATTTAGACAAGTAATTAATAAATATTGATTCCCAGAAAAGTTCTTGTTGTTGTAGAATGGAAAAGTGCTCAAGGAAAGCTTGTGCCTGGAGAATAATTTATATCCCATTGGCTCTCAGAAAACAACGTGTAATGAAACCGAATAGAAGTTGTCCTAATTTATCTACTAGACTGCAGAGAGTAGAGGGCAGCTCCTTCGCTTGTTGCTAGTCCATTTCATTTGTTTCCCATCACATGTGATTGCCTGATGAGCTTTAGATATAGGTCAAAGAAGTGATAATTGACATACCCTAGAATTCAAAGGCAAAGATTCAACAAGAATAATAGAACAATGGTCATTCACCATTACATCCCAGGCCCAGATGCACGAAGCTCAACCTCACATACAGGCAAGGCCTCTCTAAATTCTCTCATTTTGTCAGGACAACAGAAGAGAATCTCAGTTCATCCTAGAGCTAAGTATAATTGGTACCATCATTTGGTGATGGTAGTAGAAAAAGAAGAGAGCAATTTAAGACTAATTCTAATAAAAGTTGATAAATTAAAAAATTAGATGTATTTTGACAAATTTAAAAATACAGGAATGTATGTAAACTTTTCCTTTTTAAAATTGATGCTTTGTGCTTTATTAATTATACTATCTGTTTTCTGTGTGTGTACACCAAGTCAAGCACTGTTCTAAGTATTTTATGTGCAATACTCATGCAACCATATTAGTTTGCTATCACTACACTGACAATTACAGAAATGAAGAAACTAAGGCACAGAAGGCTTAAGTCATTTATCCAAAATTAGCTAGGAAGTCAGTGGTGAAGCTGGAATTCAAGTCCAGTAATCTGATTCCAGAGTCTTTGCTCTTAACACCATACATATATGGCACAAGTGGTCCCCGCTTAAATGTTTCCCCATTTGCAAGTAAATCTACCCTGAATACAGAACTTTGCCTATTACTACATTTTTAACATGAAGAACATTTAACATGAAGAACTAGGCTATGCCTAATTTTAATTCATATTTTTGGTCTTTATATTTTCTACTGAAATTATTATTTACCTATATATGTTGGCATACAGAATATTTCCTCTGCCATTGACACTAATTCTTTAAGATAAAAATCCTGTAAAAGTCTGACACATTAAAAAATTTCCTAGAATACTTGGGTTATTCTTTTAAAATTTGACCACTGTTACTTTCTTTTGAGATGGCACTGAGGTTATTTCAAACTCTACAGTTTGGAATGAGTTTGGTTCAGGGAAACGATATGGGTGAAATTATCAGTAATAGGATATACTGAATCTTTCACCTCTAGGCAACTGATTTAGATATAGCTTGAAGTGGAAGAAGCAGGGAGCTCTTTTTGTCTGACAGTTTCCTGTTAGCCCGGGTGAAATGAGTTCGTGGTGTCATACCATTTCCTATAGGCAGGTATCTACATTGTAATTGGCACCAGAGTGCAGTCTGCAGTGAGTTCTTGGAGGGCAAATAGAGTTATTCTCTCATTACGCTGAGAGAGTAAACCCACCAGATGAGGCTTGTGTCTCAGAATGAGGCTATACCCCCTTTCCTACCCTTGTTACCTAAATTCTGTGCACAAATAAATCACTGCCCTGAATTCAAACAAAATCATTGTTAGTGGAAAATCCAGAGATAAATAATCATCCAAATTGTTTTAATGTCTCTGAAAAATAACTGTCTACCTCTCTTCTTTCCTTTGTTCTTTTCCTTTCTTTCTTTCTTTCCTCCTTCCTTCCTTCTTTCCTTTGTTTCTTTCTCTCTCTCTCTGTCCCCCAACCTCCCTCCCTCCCTTCCTGCTTCCCTTCTTTTCTTTCTCTCCCCATCCCCCTCTCTCACTGGTACCCATGTGTGCTTGCACACATGCAAAAAAAAATCAGGAGATAATATGCAAAATACACAACTCTAAATAATGCACATTAAAAAAATCTAGTCCTACAGTGGTGAAGGTCATTGCATAATACCCTATATTATAACGAAAGAGAGGCAAGGAAAGAGAGTTGAGTGTTTATGTTCTTTTATCAATTTTTTTCTCACCAAAGATATAAACATCTTCAATTTCACACAGGCAGCTTGAGTCTTTCAATGAATAGTCAAAGGTTAAGAAAATAAAACTAGCTAGTCTGTGTTTCTTTTCCTTTCCCTTGTGTCTTGATACTATAAAAGATAGAGAAATTTCATTCTGGATTGTATAGCAATTTTCTGAGTGATTTGTTACATGTTCTTTGCTTCTCTAAATACTCACTGGAGACCCCTTCAATTTATTTCACTTTTCTGAAGTTGCCCTGTTACTTGGGCTTTATTTCAAACTCTTATTTTTGGAAAGAGGGTGGAAGAAAGATAGCCCACAAAATTAACTTTACAAAAGGAACCCATTTAAATTTGAGCGGTTACCAAATCATGGCTCAACAATCATTTCCATATACTCTGCAGACATATCCCATGTCATGTACCTAATGTAAGAGATAAGATAGGAATAATTGTGGGGCCGGCCCCATGGCCAAGTGGTTAATTTCACTCACTCTGCTTCGGCAGCCCAGGGTTTTGCTGGTTCCGATCCTGGGTGCAGATGTACACACTGCTCATTGAGCTATGCTGAGGCAGCATCCCACATAGCAGAACCAGAACGACCTACAACTAGAATATACAACTAGGTACTGGAAAGATTTGGGGAGAATAAGAAAAAACAAAAAGATTGGCAACAGATGTTAGCTCAGGTGCCGATCTAAAAACAAACAAACAAAAAAGACAGGAATAATTGACATATTTCCATTCCCTTTTGCTGCAGGCAATGTTTAAAGTTAGATCAATGACTACAAGCTACTCTTACTATAGCCGATATCATGAGAGTGACATTTCTTTTCCCTAAAGTGCAATATTTTGTATTTTGCAAAATAGAGATTGGGGACAACAGATTCATATTTCTAAAGAACGTTAGGGATAGAAGGATCATTAGACACTTTCACATTTTGCAAAAGTGGAAATTGAGTACCAGATAGATAAATTAATTTGTCTAAGATTTGTTGTTGTTATATTTTAAGATTATCTTTTAAAATAAGATAAATGTCATATATTTTATTTTCATGGTAGAAACTATCTTCCATAACAGCTATACAGTGACAAATAGAACCTATGATGCTACAAATATAAAGTAGATTCTAATACAGAATTCAGGGTAGTCTGTGTGAATTAAATATCAAATTTCTCTATTTTTTTGCAAAATAATTAAAAATGACAACAAATAAACAAACAAAAACACCATGGAGATACGTACTTCTTCCTTAAAGAAACTCCAGTTCAATATAGGAGCAACTGAACAAAATACGTAAAGTATGAAATGAGTCATTCATGTCACCTCGTCTTGTGGGTATTCCACAAAGCATTGATAAATGGTATCAATGTCTTTCTTGCCAAATTCCTTTTAAAATTTAAAGTGAGAAATTTCCTAACATTTCTTCCTTTTTTTTATCCCTACTCTTCCCAAATAAACAAATAAACTCATTTGGGAGCATAATTTAGTCTTTCCACAAGTTTTCTTTGAAAATTTAACAGGAAAAGGAAGTGGCATATATGTCATTTATTCAATTATAAACTACTTGCTTTTGAATACAGTATATTTGCCAACACATACAGTACATGTTTTAATTAAATATTTAAATGAAATAATCATTAATAATGAGCTAATCTATTTGTTCCAATAGATTCTCCCGTGAGATTCAGGATATCAGCCTGTTGTGCATCCTCTTCTGTTGTTCCATTAATGATATGCATCAATTCTTTTTAAGGACTTACATTTCTTTTAAGTCCAAATTTGAACAAAAGGTTTAAGTCTTACTGTTATTTCACTAACAGATTTTACCAATTCTACCACAGAGGTAGAGATGAAAAATTATCCATGAGCTGAAAATTTACTCCGATATTAGAAATCAGCAACTGACCTATTAGCCCCATGCTCTCACTAGAAAAATAGAACAGCTCTTTTAGGGCTCAAGAAGAGATCATAGAAGTAGAGAGAGAAGCCTCTAAAAGCATCACTGCGCATGAGTTATAATCTCTCCTTTAAAGCTAAAACTTGCTCTTTTATGCTGTCTTGTGCTCCCTTCCCTCCAAAATTCAAATGTGCACTCCGAATTTGAAAGCAGATTAATGAGCCGTCAACAGGCTCTGCAAGAGGGTTCTCTCCAATAACAATCAACAGTTCCTTCTCTCCCCCACTGCATATACAGTTTCTCTGTTCTCAGAGATATTTATTTGATTAATTGATCATTACTGCCGCACTGGATAATATACATTTACGAGGAAATAGCTGAAGCCTTAGCTTTTAAGACAGTAACAAATTATTACCTATAATGAAAAGTGCATTCAAGCAATAGCATGATAAACAAGTTGCTCAGTGTGATGTTCGTTTATTTATTTATTTAAGATTCGTTGTCACTTCAATATTGTATCTTTTCTAGACATACTCATTAGTCCTTGATGTAGTGAAAATAAACGTGATCTTCAGAGCTGACTCTCAGGAAAACAGCAATCTGACTCAAGCCTGAATCCAGGATTATACGGAGAGTATACATGGCTATTGATATCTTTGCACCAAGGGGCTCCTGAATCATCTCAGAAGTCACAGGAGGGACATAAAATTGTTGCCATGTTAGCGTTGAAGGCAGTCCTATGAAACTTTCTGATATAATTATCTGCAGCCTTAAAACTGGCTGGTTATAGTCATCAAATTGGCTGGTTTTGACCTGACGAAAGATTCAGACTTGAAGGGAAAAGAATCTCAGAATCTAGGGTAAGTAAAATACAAATCTAGAGTTTAGGAGTAGAAGGGCAGACATTGTGTGCAACTCTTGGAAGGGTATCCTTGGCGATGGTGGGTAGGGGTGAGCAAGGGCTAGCAGAGGAGCCATAGAGCATTTCAGAAAGTGAAAATTAAAGTGAATTTAGAGATATTAAAATGAGCCCTCGAATTAACTAAAGGCAAGTTTTACCAAACAATATCTTTTCTTCCCATTTGAGAGCATAGGCAATTTTTGTGTTCTCCTTACCTCAACTTATGTATGTAATAAAAGAGAAAGGAAATCTCTTCTTTGCTTCTGAATTTCAAAACTCTAAGGCTTTGGGGAAAAGATGACGACTTAAGCCATAAAAAAAGATTTGGAGAAAACCTCATCTATGCGAGCAAGGCCTTCAACTGGAGCAGCTACAACAAATTCTTTGTCTGGAGTGAAGGAAATCAAAGAAGAGGATCTGAAAGGAGTGCCGATGTGACAGCTCACAGAAGGTGACATGGATTCAGAACACAGGGCAGTGTCTGCGAGGGGGATAAATATAGGAGCACCAACACAGAGGCCTGGAGCAGCTGGGAAGCACCATCAAGACAGGTGGGAACTGTATAAGTGAAGATGGAGAAATAAGGGCCAGGTCACACAATTGGGAGAAGTTGGATCTGATGCCATACTCCTCTAAATGCCCACGTTTACCTGAACTCAGTCACACCTTCACCCATTGTCTCTTCAAATATTAGGTCATAAATTTGGTTACTCCTAACTGGAAATTGGAGTAGCCCGGTCCCTTGGACACAACAAGGACTATACACCAACTTCTACACAGAAATATTTAAGAAACATCTGAGTTTTCTTAGAATCATACTTTTTTATTAAAATAAAACGTCATAGAATCCACACAAAAAGAATACCTCAAAAGCTAGTGGGCAAGAAGTGAGGATTTGAAAGGTGAGTTAATTCATGAGTAACTGAAACTCAGTGTAGCCCCTTTGATATTTGACAACTGTAAATTTACCACACTTTTCTTGTATTTGATTCCATAAATTATTTCAATATATGGGCACATGTTCAAATAAGCTTTTAAATATTTCTCATAAGTCACAATTACTGACTAATAGGAAAATGACCATAAAACATTCCTCTTTTGGTCAGAGTTGCCTGCACTTTCATCTCATCATTTTCTTTTTTCCATCCATTCTGATGCCTTCTGCCCTGGAAGGTTCTTCTCTAGCCATAGCTTGTTTCAGCAGGCAGGAAAGATAAGGCTCAGATGAGAGACGAGAAGCCATTCTAAAACCTGGAGTCTAATTGGCCTGTTCTTAATATTCTCTGCTTCTTGTGCCCTGCTGCAGGTCATTCAATTGCTGGCATTGATCATATAAGTTGCAACTCAAACACAGTGGAAACAGAAAAGGACCAAATATATCTATATATCTATATATAGAGATATATATATATATCTCCACTATGAAATGTATGAACTAAAATGCATTATTGTGAGATTTTAGCTTCTGAACAAAGATTTGTTATTCAATGGAAAGGCAGATATTTGCTCACTATTAATTGATTATGACCCACTAACACCACTGGATCCATTTAACCATGAAAATCTCAAGCTTCTATCGTTTCTGATGGCTAATTGACTGGTCCCTGGATGATTTATGGGCACCTTTCTCATGAAATGGATTTGCATTTAGTTTTTCTTTTCTTTCCTTTTTTGAACTCCAGCATTTATTTCTTTGAGAATTGTTTATTTCATCTTTTTCAATGAGCTTGGATTTCTCCCTTGGAGAGATATTTTTAATTTGATTTTTTCCAAAGCAGTCTTTCTCCCTTCCAGGCCTTCTTGCTTCCACTTTGGTGTTGTTTTGCTCTCGTTTGGTGGGGGCGGTGGTAAATATGAGAGGCTTCTGGAGCTAGTGTACTCATTATGGGGTGGGAAGATGGAGAAAAAGCTTGACTTAGGAAACAGCTTATTCTAATAGCAGCAACACTTGCTCGGGAAAAATTCAAGTTGACATCTCACAGTTTCTGCTTTGCCCTCCTCCCCACTGGGTTCCAATTAGTTCAAATTATATTTTTTGTAGCATTGTTTATAAGGCATCAGGGAAGTGATGTTAGCTCTCTGCCAGCAGCAAGAATGTTTAAATACAGATGTAACCAGAATGAGCCGCTTTCCACCCCAGAAAAAGGCTTCTTTGGATGAGCTCTGCATAATAATATGTTCATAGTGCTGTCATAATTTCTCTCACTATTGCTTCATACATCTTTATATTATAATTTCCTAAAAAGCGTATGTTGAGAAATTAACCAATGGTTTCATTATTTGTGCACCAGTCCTTTCAAATCCACTTTCACTGAATGATTCGTTTTGAAATGAGTTTTTGCATTTTACTATAGCAAAAATAGACAAAACTTTCCAAGTTGCATTTGCAAGAAAAAAGTCCAAAGACAAAGACTGGGAAAGCTGACCTTCTCTTTTCTGACTCCTCCAATAAAATTCCCCAGGGGCAGAGAACATCTTGGAAGCGATTGGTACCTTGGGAGTGTTATACAAATCTCACATGCTGGGAAGGTTACCAAAGCCACGGGATACACAGTGGTAGAAAAATTATAAGCAGAGCGTTAAAACAGGTGGTTAAATTTGATGTTTTAATTAAGAGTCAAACATTTAATTCTTCCATACATGCCTTGTGAAAATTTCTCAAATTTGTTAAGATGCAAATAGATTACTCAGTGATCCTGAGGGATTCCAACAAGATATTGTCCCAAGAGTAAAGACAGATGCTACTCAACTAGTTTATCTTGACTCTTCTCATGCTGAAAAAACCAAAGACTTCTTCATAAATCTTCATTTAACCATAAATTTCTGCTAAAGGAAGAGTGTACTGGAGTGGCTAAGTACAGAAGCTCTGGAATCTAAAAACCTTGTGCTGAATCCCAGCGCCTCTACTTACTGACTCTGGAAGCTTGGGCAAGTGGTGTCATCTTTTTAACCTCAATTCCTGTGGCCACACAGATGTTATAAAGATTAAATGAAATAATTTTGTAAAGTTCACAACACGTAGTTGGTACTCATTAAAAAAATTTCAGGGAGGCTGACCTGGTGGTGTAGTGGTTCAGTTCACGAGCTGCACTTTCGCGGCTGGGGGTTCACAGATTCAGATCCTGAGTGTGGACCTACACACTGCTCATCAAGCCATGCTGTGGTTGCATTGCATATATAAAATAGAGGAAGATTAGCACAGATGTTAGCTCAGGGCCAATCTTCCTTAGCAAAAAAATTTAATTCTTCTTATTATGATTATTATTATGTGGTTTATTATTATCATATGCATGGTGTAAGATGTCTTTATGCCTTGTATCTTTTATTTTCCCCAATATTGGTTAAAATAAATAGGGAAGGCACTTGATGAAATCATAAAATGTTTATCATATTACATTTTATCTCTTTGTTTGTCCTCAGTGTTTTATTTTCATCCACTCCTACCACTCCAACACAAATGCTTAAACTTAAATAAATAGTTTATAGAAGTTTACTTTGTTTAAAGGAAAAGATAAGACCCACTTCCTATTCACACACACACACACACTTCTGGCCTGTTCTGTAGATTAATTTTCCCTTAATAGCAAAAGCAATCTTTAATTACATGATTAGATATATGGTTTAAAAAGTAAGTTTGGAGATCTTCTGATCACCGTGACTTGGTGTTAGAGATCTTGTTTTCCTAAGAGGATAGAATTAAAAGGAAAATATAGAAAAGGGTAAATTTTCCCTCACAACTTCTCCACTCTGGAGTGGCCTGGTTCTCTTTGCACAGTACATTCAAATTGGAAGCAATGGGGATAGCATTCCCTAAATTTAATTCCATGTTTTTTTTGCTGTCCCAAGTAAAGCTAAAACTCATCTAAGAGTAGCCTAGACATGATGTGACATGGATCGCTTTTTATGGTTCCTTTCTCTTCTCTTATGAGCATCCCTATCTTTCCATTAACTCCACAACAACAATCCTGGTACACTCACCCTGCTCCCAAGATGCCAAAGCCCCGCCCACGATGAGTCACTCACTTCTGACAATAGTTAAAGCCCTAAATTTGCCTTTTCTCTTCTCCTGTGTTCAATGTAATAACCCAAGCAAGAGACATCCCCTCAGGGATGTGTTTAAATTTATACCAAGGTGTTGATGGATCAGCAGCTAATGTGTCACATTTCAAGACAACGTTCTCATCTCAGCTTTGCCTCTCAGTGAGAAATTCAAACATTTGAGAGAACAATGGAGGAGAATTTGGGACTGAAGATTTTCAGAAATATCAATTCATCCCCAAATTTACTTTTCAAACACATTGTTATTGAGCATCTAAGATTTAGCATTGCCAGCAGAACTACAGCATAGAATCAATGAGCTTATTGGTAACGCAGTGAGCCAAGGAGGTAGGACTGAAAAGGGAAATAGGGCCTTTTTAAGGGGATGAAAGAGACCCATAAGGAGGGATTTCGTCAAGTGGAAAAATCTGGCCCACTGAAAAGAATCAATAAATTCTTTATATATATGTATATATATATATATACACACACACGTATATATATACACACATACATTTAGTTTGAATTTTTATTCATTACTCATTAAGGAAAGAATCTGAAAGACGCTGGCTTTGAAATCTCTTTGGAAATGCTTCAGACTACAAAAGCAATAAAGTATTTCTCTAAACATTTGCCCATTGGAGGAATGTCTTCACAACTCTTTAGGAAATAATTATCTTTTCATTCAGTCAAATGCCTTGCAGACATCTTTAAGGTCTTATTAAAACCAAGTTAAAAAGAAATGCATACACACTGCAAAATTAAGGGAAAAGCTTGGAGGTACTTGTTCTATATTGGAATATCATCGTTATACTTTGTAAGTATCAATAACAGTTTATCTTCATGATCCTTTCAGAATTACCCACATTCCTTAGGCAATGACATTTTAAAGAGAATTTTGCTGCGAATAAAAGACTTTTGATGAAAGAAATTAATTTATATCAGGACTGCACCATTGCAAAAAGTAGACATCTGAAATTTACATTGTTTTATCATTGGTATTAGCCCGGGCTCAAGTAGAAGCCCGACCTTGGGGCTTTCATCTCCTGGTGTTGCAGGCTGACATAAAAGTAGAGAATATTTAAAATGGGAAGAACTTTCCATTACTTAGTCTAATACGTATCTCACTTTACAAATTGGGACCAAGAGAGACAGATGACTTACCTTCTGTCACAGAGCTTGTATCAGAGCCATGATTAACACTCCTAGTCCACCCTTTTGACTGCCCGTGCTTTATGTGTGTGTATATATATACACATTCGTTCTGTTTCTCTGTATGCATGCATATGTATGTGTGTACATATGTGTGTATATATTATAATATATATTATAAAATACATATAATAATATTTTATATATATATATTATAGGAATTGGCTCACACAACTACAGAGGCTGAGAATTCCCATGATCTACCACCTGTAAGCTGGAGCCCCAGGAAAGCTGGTGGGACAATTCAGTCCAAGTCCAAAGGCCTGAGAGCCAGAGAGCTGATGGTGTTTGTCCTAATCTGAATCTGAAAGCCTGAGAACTGGGGAGCACAGATGTCTGAGGGCAGCAGAAGATGGGTGTTCCAGCTCAAACAGGGATCAAATTTTGCCCCTTCTCTACTTACTGTTCTATGCCGACCCTCAAAAGATTGGATGATGCCCACCCACATTAGGCAGGGCAATCTGCTTTCCTCAATTCACCAGTTCAAATGCTAACTTCTTCTGGAAACAACCTCACAGACATACCCAGAAATAATATTTTACCAGTTGTCTGAGCATCCCTTTGTCCAGTCAAGTTGACACATAAAATTAAGTATTACAGTCATCTTACAAAGAAGGTCGGGTTTCAAATTCTGAAATGCCCATTTTAGTCCAGAACTCCATTCAGATTATGTTTGTTTCTTGTCAAAGCCCAAACTCTCTAATGATAATATTGAATAGACCTATGTTGGACACCATCTGCTGGTCCCTACAGAGTTATTCCACATTGCAGCCGGGGCAAAAGGTCTCCAAAATATTCTGGTAATATCCTTTGAGTCTAAGTGAGATGCTTATATTAAAATGCTTGTTTCTTTTTCCATATAAGGATAGAATTAAATCTACTGTTCCTGTCACTGTTTTCTTTTTTCAAACTTCTCCCTGAAATTATATTACAAACATTGTCTTATTCTATCTTCACAATAAAAGACAAAGAAAAATATCATTTTCTCCAGTTTATAGATGGAGACACTTCCGATTCAGATGTGTAATTAAATTGTTTAAGGTCATCAATGTATGTTACTAAACCCTAAACTGGACTATACTTCTTGGACAGATATCATACTATATTCACTATTCCACCAGTCTGAACATCTACTTTCCTAAAAATATACCCCCATTATCTGTTATGCAGAAATTAATTGGGCTGGACACAGTTTTCTTTAAAAATGTGCAGGTATGGCGATTGCGATTAACTCAAAAAAACGAGTTTATAATTATCAATTTCCTAGTTCTACTACACTACCAATAAGCAGGTGGCTACAGCTAACTCATAAGGAATGAGAAGCATGTTAAATTAATAAAATATATTAAAAGAGATAGGGGGAAGTATTTTGGAGCAGGAGAAGGAGACAGCCTGTATGGTTTGGGGGAATTTTGAGTTGTAGAAATAGCACTGAGGTAAGGGTGGGAAAGAGAGAGTTCAGGAGATGGAAGGTTTCCGACATGAGAAGAATGGCAAGAATGGGTGAAAGACATTGGGGAAAAAAAATAACCATGAATACTTCTTGGATTATTCCAGATGTGTGAGATCAAGGTACTTGTGTTGTATGATATATTTAGAAAATCTATGAAACATCTTCAAATACATGAGTGTTGCAGAATTTTAAAATTTTCTTGGAATTAATTTCCCATTTGCTGATAGTAATAGTTCTAAATTGCATGAGTACTATAGCCCAAATTTTGTCTTCTCCTCAGCAGGTTTTTTAAAGTTTAGCTTGAGGATAGATTCAACCCCTCATGTCATCAAACAGAAAAATGAAGCCTAGAGAAATAAGATTTTGTTTGTTTGTTTGTTTTAAAGATTGGCACCTGAACTAACAACTGTTGCCAACCTTTTTTTTTCCTGCTTTTTTCTCCCCAAATCCCCCCAGAATATAGTTGTATATATATGTTTTTTAGTTGTGGGTCCTTCTAGTTGTGGCATGTGGGACGCTGCTTCCATCTGACCCAATGCGCAGTGCCATGTCCACACCCAGAATCCAAACCAGTGAAACCCTGGGCCACCAAAGCAGACTGCGAGAATTTAACCACTCAGCCATGGAGCCGGCCCCGAGAAATAAAATAAATAAATAAGTAGTTTTATAAGTAAGCTTTATTAGAATTGGATTATGAACCAAATAGTCTAATTATTTGAGAATTGGATGCCTCCGAGAAGGCATTTGGATATTCTAGTCACTTCAGTATGAAGGCTGCATATAAGCTTTTTGAAAGAAAGAAGACAAACTTTTCAGTAAAGATTTTACCATGATAGTGTGGAATGGAGGAGGTAAAAATTTCATCTTTGAAAACTGATAATTTAAAAGGTGATTGATTGACCATCATTCTAGAGTTAAGTCCCTGTGGCCACGGAAATCTAAGGACATGATAAAAATGATTTGATAAAATAATTTCATAAAAAGAAATAATATTTCAATAATTATATTCATCAAGTAGATCTGCAGCATAGTTAGGAAACATCATTGTCATTCAGGACTCAGCTTCAATGTCACCTTCTCAGAAGCGTATTCCCACGTTGGGTGGTCTCTTTCGAACCTATTTTATTCTGTAATAATTTACGCATAACAGTCATTACAAACTAAAATGATCTTATTAATATATCTATATTACTATAGCTTATTAACAATTGGGAAGATTATTATTGCTTTTCCTCAGTAGAATGTAAGCTCCTTGAGGGCAGGGTCTTGCCATTTATCTCATTACTCTATCCTCAGTATCAGGCATGGTGCCTGGTATGACATAGGCACTCGACAAATATTTGTTAAATGAATGACAATGAAAGATGCACTCAAAGAATTAGCCATGTCTTCAAGAAGTTTATAGCATAATTGAGAAGAGATTATATTTCACATTTAGCAATGGATAGTATAAACTACTTGGTAAAAATTATGAATTAATCTATGCATTTTGAATCTGGTTAGAAAACTAAGTAGTCTAATTTCTTTTTTTTTTTTTTTTGTTTTTTTATTAATGTTATGATGGATTACAAGCTTGTGAAATTTCAGTTGTACATTTTTGTTAGTCATGTTGTGGGTACACCACTTCCCCCTCCGTACCCTCCCCCCACCCCCCCTTTTCCCTGGTAACCACCCATCAGATCTCCTTCTCAATATACTAATTTCCACCTACGAGTGGAGTCATATAGAGTTCGTCTTTCTCTGACTGACTTATTTCGCTTAACATAATGCCCTCGAGGTCCATCTACATTGTTGTGAATGGGCCAATTTCGTCTTTTTTTATGGCTGAGTAGTATTCCATTGTGTATATATACCACATCTTCTTTATCCAATCATCAGTTTCTGGGCATGTAGGCTGGTTCCACGTCTTGGCTATTGTAAATAATGCTGCAATGAACATAGGGGTGCAACAGACTCTTGAGATATCTGATATCAGGTTCTTGGGATAGATACCCAGTAATGGGATGGCTGGGTCATAGGGTATTTCTATTTTTAACTTTTTGAGAAATCTCCATACTGTTTTCCATAGTGGCTGTACCAGTTTGCATTCCCACCAACAGTGTATGAGGGTTCCTCTTTCTCCACAACCTCTCCAACATTTGTCGTTCTTGGTTTTGGATGTTTTTGCCAATCTAACGGGGGTAAGGTGATATCTTAGTGTAGTTTTGATTTGCATTTCCCTGATGATTAGCGATGATGAACATCTTTTCATGTGTCTATTGGCCATATTCATATCTTCTTTTGAGAAATGTCTGTTCATGTCTTCTGCCCATTTTTTGATCGGGTTGTTTGTTTTTTTGTTGTTAAGCAGTGTGAGTTCTTTGTATATTATGGAGATTAACCCTTTGTCGGATAAGTGGCTTGTAAATATTTTTTCCCAATTAGTGAGCTGTTTTTTTGTTTCAATTCTGTTTTCCCTTGCCTTGAAGAAGCTCTTTAGTCTGATGAAGTCCCATTTGTTTATTCTTTCTATTGTTTCCCTCAACTGAGGAGTTACAGTGTCCGAAAAGATTCTTTTGAAACTGATGTCAAAGAGTGTACTGCCTATATTCTCTTCCAAAAGACTTATTGTCTCAGGCCTAATCTTTAGGTCTTTGATCCATTTTGAGTTTATTTTGGTGTGTGGTGAAAAAGAATGGTCGATTTTCAATCTTTTTCATGTGGCTGTCCAGTTTTCCCAGCACCATTTGTTGAAGAGACTTTCTTTTCTCCATTGAAGGCCCTCTGCTCCTTTGTCGAAGATTAGCTGTCCATAGATGTGTGGTTTTATCTCTGGGCTTTCAATTCTGTTCCATTGATCTGTGGACCTGTTTTTGTACCAGTACCATGCTGTTTTGATCACTGTAGCTTTGTAGTATGTTTTGAAATCAGGGATTGTGATTCTGCCGGCTTTGTTTTTCTTGCTCAAGATTGCTTTAGCAATTCGTGGTCTTTTGTTCCCCCATATGAATTTTAGGATTGTTTGTTCAATTTCTGTGAAGAATGTTCTTGGGATTCTGATTGGGATAGCATTGAATCTGTATATTGCTTTAGGTAGTATGGACATTTTAACTATGTTTATTCTTCCAATCCATGTGCAAGGAATGTCTTTCCATCTCTTTATGTCATCGTCAATTTCTTTCAAGAAAGTCTTGTAGTTTTCATTGTATAGATCCTTCACTTCCTTGGTTAAGTTTATCCCAAGGTATTTTATTCTTTTCGTTGTGATTGTGAATGGGATAGAGTTCTTGAGTTCTTTTTCTGTTAGTTTATTGTTAGTGTATAGAAATGCTACTGATTTATGCACGTTAATTTTATATCCTGCTACTTTGCTGTAGTTGTTGATTATTTCTAATAGTTTTTCTGTGGATTCTTTGGGGTTTTCTATGTATAAGATCATGTCGTCTGCAAACAACGCGAGTTTTACTTCTTCGTTACCTATTTGGATTCCTTTTATTTTTTTTTCCTGCCGAATTGCTCTGGCCAGCACCTCCAGTACTATGTTGAATAGGAGTGGTGAAAGTGGGCACCCTTGTCTTGTTCCTGTCCTCAGAGGGATGGCTTTCAGCTTTTGTCCATTGAGTATGATGTTGGCTGTGAGTCTATCATATATGGCCTTTATTATGTTGATGTACTTTCCTTCTATACCCATTTTACTGAGGGTTTTTATCATAAATGGGTGTTGGATCCTAAGTAGTCTAATTTCTGAAAGCAATTGCAAGAGATGAGTATGAAAAACCTTGTATATGACCATAGCTGATTCCTTTGTCATGCATAGTTGACAAAAATCAGTGTCTTTGGATCTCTTGTTAGAAACAGTCTAATAGGCTTGTAGAAATCTAGTTACTCTTAACCACAGAGATTATTACTTTCCATGATTCTCTGTTAATAATCAGCATTATAAAATACTAACATTTAACTTCTATATTGCTAAGTTCTCATTATAAAGATAATGCATATTTATTATAAAAGTTGTGCAGAAAAATGAATGTTTTATTCTTCTACACATTTTCTATGCATCAATCTACCATCTATCTATCTTCTAACTATTTCACTATCCATATATCAAGGGTTATGAGATAGATATAGACATCGTAGATATATTCATGAAAAGTTCCAAGCTGTCCATGTTGAGCCCTAACACAACTGCAGGCTGTGAGCAAAATAAATGATTGTTTGAAACCAGGAGTTTTGGTGCTGGTCTGTTATGTGGCGGTAGATAATTGGAACAGATTTGGTGCCTGGAAGTAGGATGCTACTGTAACAAAAACTCAACGTATGTGCTCTTGGCTTTGGGATTGGGACTGGGCATTGGGTAGCTTTGGAAGACCACTAAGGATACTGTTAGTGAAAGCCTACAAGGTTTAGAGTGGCATGTTACAATCCTAAAGGGCATCAAGGAGGCTATCAGTGAGGGCTTATGCAAAGTGAGAGAATGTTACTGAAGATAAAGAGGATTCTTATTGTGTAGTGGCAGAAGGTTGGCAACACTGCTACATGTGGTAGTGTGGAAAATAGAAAATGCACTTAATAATTTCCAAGTCAAAGTACCTGATTTGGTTTCTTCCATCTTCCTAGAGTAAAATGTGACAGGGAGAGATGAGATTTGAAAAATGAACAAGAGCTATTCCGTTTTCAGCAAAAAGTGCAAAGGAAATACAAGTAAGCCAGGAATTGCAGGGTTGAAAAATTAAATTTTTTCTCATTTCCAGACTTTCAAATGTCAAACTGTTCTCAAATTAAGAAATGACATCAGGAAAAAAGATAAAGCAGAGGTTGGGTCTGTAAGGTTCTTTGTTAATACCTCAGAAATATTTAAAATAGCACCTTATAGACATTTCAAACAGATAAAGATGTTCTAAATACTTTAAAGGTATGCCTCATAGATTATTTCCGTTATATGATAGGGCTTCTAAGAGTCTTAAGGTCATTATCCTGTAGTATTCTCATGGAGAGTCCAAGGCAGAGAGTATTTATGTGGAAGACATTTGTGGGTGTGTCTTTCTCTAAGGGAGTGAATTGTCCGTTGAATCACAGGAAGCCTATAAACTTTTTAAATGAATTGTATCAACCTATGCTGAAAGAAATAGATACAGTACAAAAAGAAAAGATGCTTTTGGATCCCCTGAGTACTTTGGGCAGGAAGCAGGATGGGAAAATGAGTCAGTTACAAGGCCATTTTTTAAGGAAAAGGAAGAAAGCTTCAGAAGTTGGAACCAAGAGCTTCAAGGGTGGAGTGAAATGCTATCAAGAATAACCTCCAGGCAACGAGGCTGAATCTTAATCAAGGAACTGGCAAAATGTGCCTGACTAGATTTCAGAATTACTGTGGAAGAGCAGCACAATAAATTGTGACTGGAAGAGAATTCCAGTCACAATTCTCTTGTAGAATTCTCTTGTGGAAGAGAATTCTGTGGTCTTCTATTTTTTTTTCTTTTGAACAGGAGTGTCTATACATTTATCTTGTGCCAACCTCAACACTGTACATTGGCTCTGTGAGAGCAGAGGTCTGTATGGGAGAAGATATCTTGTCTTTTTAGTTCTCCGTTCTTCATAATTCTTTTTCCACACACACACACACACACATGCACACACACACACACATACACACAATGCATTCAAACCTATAATGTCTGCATAGAAAATTATTAAACAAATAAACCCTTTATTTTCTGTACACATTTTTATAGTAAGCAAGTATTAAGTAAGAATCTAACAATATAAAAGAAAAATACTACTGCTTTACAGTATTGAGATAATTAACCAAATGATTAATTAATTAATTACTGATTAATATTATCTTCAGGAAATCACAGAAGGGATTAATCACTGTTGAATAGGAATGACCTAACTCCTGTAACTAACTTTTAACTCCCATCAGGGAACCACACCACCCCTTTGTCAGTTGTCATACTGTGGTGGCTGCTTGTTGCTGTGATGCTGAAAGCTATGCCACAAATATTTCAAATACTAGCAGGGTCACCCGTAGAGGACAGGTTTCAGCAGAGCTTCCAACTAAGACAGATTAGGAAGAAGGACCTGGCCACCCATTTCCAAAAAAATTGGCCATGAAAACTCTATGAATAGTGGTAGAACTTTGTCTGATATAGCACCTGATGGTGAGAAGAAGGCGCAAAAAGACTGGGTGGAGTTCCATTCTGCTGGACACAAGGTGTCTAGGAGTTGGAATCCACTTGACAACACTAACTACAGCAAACTCCTATGAAGGCCTATTAGGTTGTTGCCAAGAAGTACTCCAAAGAATATAGTTTGTGGTGGTAAAGTTGAAGATTGTATTTGCTTACATAGAAACATATACTTCAACAGCTCTGAGAGCACTGATTTCTGACTTTTCTAAACAAGTCTAATATATGTGGTTTATTTTATGAAGTTTCATGAAATAGCATGTAATATTGACTGCTAAATATGAAATAGTATACTCTTCTCAACAATATTATAAGCTCTTTAAAGGCAAGGGGCATGCAGGGGATGGAGTGGAGAAGAAGCCACTGATGTGGCTTACATTCTACTCAGTAAACGTAGACAAGAAACATGCAAATAGATAAATGAATAAAATAAGTTCAGCAAAAAGGAGAAAAGATAAAAATGGAGTCAGAAGTAAGAGTCTCCCACCCGTAGCACTCCCATCTAAGATTGCGTTAAGACTACAGACTAGATTCTCTAATGTTTGTTTTTTTCGTTAAAGATCTAGTGTAGTAGGTATGAAAAAGGAAGTAAAATGATTAAACAGTGCTATGGTCAGGATGTTTGTCTTCCCTGAAAATTCATTTGTTGAAATCCTAATGCCCAACACGATGGTATTAGGTGGGACAGCATTTGGGAGATGATTAAGGTGGGGCTTTCAGGAGTGGGATCTGTGTTCTCATAAGAGACCCCACAGCGATCCCTTCTCCCTTCCACCACATAAAGACACAGCAATAGGGCACTGGCAGTGAACCAGGAAGAGGATACTCACCAAAAGGTGACCATTCTGGCAGCTTGATCTTGATTTCCAGCCTGCAAAACTGTAGGAAGTGTTTTGTGTTGTTTACCAGCTTCTCAGTCTGTGGATTTTGCCCCAGCGGCCTGAGCCACAGTAACATGGAGCTTTCACGGTATTAATCCATACGTGTTTTTATGTGTTATTTGCCCAATATAAGACTCATTTTTAGTCCCAAATCTATTTTCTGGTGGGAAGCTTTGCTTCCCATAAGAAAAAAGAATACAGGCTGCTTCTTAGTATGGAAGAAATGCACATGGAGATATCACCAGGAATCCTGGACAGAATTGGAGGCTGCACTGCCGCTCCGCTAAGGAGGCAGCGCTCCTAGTCACAGATCGTTACTAATGGGAGCTTGAAGATTCTCACAGGGGAGAGTATTCTCCTTTACAAAATTTCTAATTAGAATGCTTCGTGTGTAAACTGAGAGCACATGTAAACCTAAGATTGACTTGGAAAAAAAAAAAAGAGAGAGGTTTTTGGACAAGAAGAACTTTGATAGAACTTGCTAATGTACAATTGTGTCTTAACTCTTCAATCTTTTCCCTTATTTTCATTCACAGAGTGGAGTGGGATGGGCTTTGTGGGTGCCCCAAGGCTCAGAATGTTGGAATGGCTTTTCAAGAAGTCATCCTTAGTCTCTAAGCAATATTGAAACCATAGTCATCAGTAATAATCCTTCAAATGGGTATTGCTCACTTCTCCTGAATGCTGTCTTCACATACTCTCGGCTCAAAATAGCAGCAGTAGTAACAACAGCAACAAAAAAAACCCAGCCACTTCTGAATCACTTTTCTCCCAAAAACCAAATGTGTACATTATGTAGAATGGAAATCATTGATTAATAGCAAATTCTTAAGTTCTCTGACTGTATAATCCTATCTGTTATTTCAAAGTTAGAATTATCCATGCTTTCAGGTGTTTATATGTTTTTTAATCTCCTGTGTGAAAGTGAAGTTCTTAAGAAAATAAATTCTACTTAATTTTATTCTACCGTCAGGTGCATGATTTCAGTATGATAGCCACTGCATCGGGCTTTTAGTGTCCCCTGGGACAGTAGAGCTATCTTCTTACTTCATCCTATGCATTTAGTTTCACCATCATCATACTCTATCACATGTTGTATCCAGACCTCTATAGAAGTTTCTGTTTGAAATTACTAGTTATATTGACGTAATATTGAAATGGGATATTACTGCTAGATTTTGGTTAGATAACAGCATTAATTTCCATGGACTTCATGTCTGACAAAATCAGAAAGAACATTGATGAAGACTTCAAACACTGAGTATTTGGTATAGTGTACACCAAATTGTCTTTTTGTCTTTCGCTGTTTTTATTTGCCATTGTTGGTGGTGGTGATGGCACTATGTGTGTTTGTGTGTGTGTATGTATTATCAACTGGATTGGACAGTCAATCCAGTTAACAAGATAAAATTAGTTATTTGTGTATTCTCGGTCAAAAACTCAATTTACCTTCAAGGACATAAAACAAAACATCAGATGAGAGAGCATAAGAAATACATAAATAAATTTGACAAGTTGGCCAAAAACCATTAATCATCTTGGGGAGTAGAGAAATCACATGATTTCTAATGAAATGTGTATTCACAGAATGTGACATTCAATTGTCTTAAGATTAACAACATATTCCATTCAGAGGCTATTCATTTGAAAACAAGTAGGAATACAGCAAGTTTTTTTCTGGTAATTATATTCATAGAGGATTTTAAATCTGAATGTGGAAGTGAAGAAAAAGCTATTCTAAAGACCAGTAATTGAAAAGAATGCTTATTACTATCATTTTTATTAAAACTTCAAGCACTCTTCAAACATCGTTTCATGAGATTGAGTATAAATGTTGAAATCTTGAGGGATAAATGACCTTGTGTTTCAAATTAGGAACAAAGAACTTCATGCATGAGACTAGATAACCTCATTAATTTTATTTCTAAAAACGTTGTGTATTTGTAAATAAATCTCCTCTGAGGAGGAAAAATAACTGTATTCACCACAGCTTCCTTTTTAATGGTCTTCTTCTTCCGGGAGCCTCAAGATGTTATTTTGCATACAAATAGTTATAAACATTAGCAGTGGCAATGAATAAAAATGAAAGTAAGTGGGTTTAATCTGACAGGTGTGATCCTGTGCTAACCTTATTCTGAAAGGAAATGCTGGAAATGAATGTGCAGTCTAATTGACAAATTAAAATGGTGGACCAAAACAACTGCTGTTCTGCTGTGCAAGTGAAGAAACCTGTGGAGTAATGGAGCTGAGGGAAATTTGAAAAGGCTATCTGATGCATCGCTAATTTCTCTACTCACAGGTGGTAGAAAAATGAAGCCCTAAGAAGAAAAGTTACTTTTGCTCTCCATTTTGCTCCAAGTTATTAGGGCAATTTGAACTGACTGCTCCCTCCATTTCCCTCCCATTCCATTGCAGTATCTGTGGTCAGAAAGGAAATGATAGCTCCTCCTATGTCAATACATTTTTCCTTGAGAGTAATGTCATGACCCATGATGTGAGAGCAGAGGCTCCCTTGGTTTTATTAGTTGACTAAAAATGGCCACTTGAAAGAGCCATCAGAGGTGAATCTGGAGTTTGCTGTCAGTTGTCCTGTTTGCCAATGGCAGTCTAAACTTCTATTTCTAAACCAAGCTCTTTATGAGATAAGTCTTAAGGCAGTTTGATCTTCATCCAATCTTTGGTCGATTAAGGGATTCTAGTAAAGGGCAGCAATAAGTAAAGATTGAGTGAGGAATACAGAGGAGAATGGAAGCATAGCTTATCGACAAGAATAGCATAGAGTGAAATGTCCGTCTGAATCTGCCCACTATTGTAGTAAAATCTTAAAAATGTATATGTAGGTGTTTCATGGAGCTCTGGATGATTCTATATGTATATTTTCCAGCAGAGCATCTTTCTGAACATTTGTATTGGAAAACATCTTCAGAATTCTATAATTAATTTATTGAACAATATGAACTTTTAAGATAAATTGCAGAAATAGCTTTACTTTTCTCACACCATTGGCTACCAAACAGCTATTTTGAGTTTCTCTTCATTGTCCCTGAGTGCTATTTTGGCAGAACCATAGCATCTCAATTACTGTCGGGCAATAATAGTCTCATTGCTGGGTATGAATGGACAAGGCAGATATTAGTCAAAATTTTAATTTATCATTCAATTTAAAGTCAGGACATTTAGGCTTGACTTGGGCTAAGAAACCTCTAGTAGGGAATGAGAACTAGTTAGATCCTTTACTATTGATCTGCCTTTTCTTCTGCTCCTTCTCCCCAACTCGTTCTGTCGTCTCTGGTTCAATGAGGATGTAAGCAAAAGACATAAAGGAATAGAAATGTCTTACTTGAGTAGTGCGGTGTCCTCCTGGTCTTCCAGATGCTGAAATGCTTTTTCTCTCTTGGGTTGCTTTTGTAGAGTTATCAGTGACTATTACCCTGCTTCCTCTGTGAGGGCTTTCCACTTTACTGGATCCTGTGGGTGACCTGCGTTTTATGAGACCACTGACTACCTCTCCCTTAGCTCCAGTTGCTTGTAGTACATCTTACAGAGGCTCTTTCTGCGGAGGTCAACCAGCTCTGACAGGAAGAAATATAGCCAGGGTTTTTCCCAGGTATTTTAAGTCTGGCTACTGTTTCAAGGGTTCTCTCTGCCCACAAGAAACTCATATATTTGTATAATGAATAGAAGAGCATCATGCTCCTCTCTCCTTGTTCTGCCATCACAGGCAATTCTATCCAATTTTTTGCAAATAAAGGCTTCCAGATAAGAGCCAAGCACTGCTTTCAGCTTTGTCCAGACCCTAGAACCACTGGCATAATGTTCCTCCCAAATTTGGCCTAAGGTAGATGATTTGTCAGGACCCATTCAACTCTCTTCAAAGAAATCCTTGCTATCCTATCTCATGAATCCTTGGTCTTCTCTTAATGATCTGGTGGTAGGTAATATGTTAAAGGTATCTGAACCAACTTTATAGTCTTTTCTTATGTTTTATGTGAATGATCCAGTACCAATAGTAAGAGTTTGGGGCCTCTACCAAAGCAGAAAATCTGCTCAGTCTCAACTTTAAATTATGTAATAAATAGGTGGAAAATTTGCAGTGTGAGTTTGCCAGTGATAATTCTATTTGGAATTAGAATCATCTCCTTGAGAAGGAGACTAATCTTAGATTTGAAAAGTATTTTCATATTTGTTTAATCCAACCTCATTCTACTTTTCTCCTTTTTTCCTCTCTTACATCTCCATACACACATTTAATTTATTATCCATGGAGAATAATGCAACACAGTAACGTGTCTCAGTTAAGGATGATTTGATTGCAAACAGAAAAGGCAGGCATGACTTGGGGAGAAGCTAATGAATAGACCCAGAAGTGTCTCAAAGCACTGAAGGTCTGGAGGTATAAAAAATATGTATTAAAAAATAATCACACAAATAACAGGAAAGTAAAACATGAAAATTACTCACTTCATCTACTCCAGTGTTCTTAATCTCTTAAGTTTAGATTTCTCGGGATCTATGTCTCATTTTTTTTTAGATGGCTTCTATGCTCATTTTTCAGTGTGCACAAGTCTCCATCAGGCTTGTTCACGTGTTCTCAACCCCCTATGTCAATATACCTTTTCACCCTTAAGTCTCCACTGCTAACTGATTCATTGCCCAAATCCAATTCATGAGACAATGAATCCGATTATTCCAGTTTGTATCAGGCTCACATTCTACCTCTTGTTCAATCCGGGGGTAGTAGTAGGTTTGGGAAGAGTAGGGAAATGAGAGTTCTGGCAAATATCTAGGAAGAGAATCTTCTGGCATCATCTCTAGTACATATGGGCTAAGAAGTTCAATAATATAGTAAACTATGTAGCATAGCAACTCCTTTTTAGATTACCCATAGGATGCAGACATCAGGTTTAAAATATGATGCCACTTAGACTGATTACAGGTCCAAGTATCACCAGCATGTTCAATAAAATTAGGCTGAGTCTCATTCTTTGCCATTAGAGCATGACTGACACAGTTTTCCTTAAGGCTGAACATTTCCATGGAGTCCTGAAATATGCTAAAGAGTCAAAAGAAAAAATTATCAAGAATGCCCATGGTGTGGCCAAGCTCTATCTGACTAAGTGGAAAATATTTCAAACAATAGATCAGGATTCAATTACTAACTAATTAAAATTTGTGTTTCCTATTAGCCTTCTATTGTTAGAAGTGTTTGTTTTCAGCCAAAGCTTCTTTCTTGATTGTATATAGAAATATATTTTCTAAGTTTTGTTCTCTCATATAATATGCAACCCTAGCAACACTGAGAAATCTGAATACACATTAATTATCTTGATGGATCTATTCAAAGAAGAAACTCTCAATTTAACAAATGGATATTTTAACCTTCATTAAGCAGAAACCATTTTTTTACTTGAGAATTTTCTCCCCTTCTGTTGACATTAACCACTATGGTGTCACTTGTGGTTATGTGCTAGTCTGTCAGTCAATCCATTCTTAGCATGTTCATGACTGAATTTTGGCTGACCTAAAAAGATAACAATAGTTATGTATCCTGATGATGGCATTGTTGGAGACCTTGTCAAGTTTTACAGCTCATTAAGGGACAGGAGCTCATCTTTACCTACATGTCCTGCTATTACTTCAAATTTAAGAACTTAAAAAAGAAAAAAAGAAAGGAATTGACCATTATTTCCTCCAAAACCAATTATTTCTTCAACCAGTGTTTCTTTCGTAAATGTGTACCTCTCAACAAATAAACACAAAACAATTATTATATGCTGCAAAATTTTCTATCTTGTTAGCAAGTTATAATTGTTTTCAAAAATAAAGTCCCTTCAAAAAAGCTAATGATAATGTTAACTAGCAATAAATAAGAATTTCTAGACTGATCTGATGAAAATGACACTTATTTTTCATAATTTGCTATTCACTGTGAATGTCACTTCAATATTATTGTCACGTTTTATTTAATGAGTTCATATTTATAAAATATGTAGGATAGTAGCTGGCACCTAAAAAGTACCTGGCTATATGAATGTTTTTTAAGTAAATAAAAATAAAGTCTCAAAAATGAAAGACTGCAAATCTTTATTCATAAGAACATCATTTTAGGACTATCTTTTTATTTCTTTACAGATACTCTGCTTAGATGCAGTGGTTAAGTATGTGCTCTGCTTCGGCAGCCCAGGGTTCATGGATTTGGATCCTGGGTGTGAACCTATACACCATTCATTAAGCCATGCTGTGGCAGTGACCCACATACAAAATAAAAGAAGACTGGCACAGATGTTAGCTCAGGGCCAATCTTCCTCATGCACAAAGCAAGAAGAAATTGTTTGAAATTTTTGGTTAATTAAGTTGTCTTGATCATAGAAGTCAAGTTTGAGTGTTAAGTAGACTACTTTAAAGAGTTGTGGAACTCAGGTGTAAGCTCTTACTTTAATGGAGCAAAAACTAGGCTTAAGAATGCAAGTGTACGTGGAAGCAGATTCCCAGCATTATTTCAATATTAAACAATGTTTAATTCCCTACTATATGCCTTTCCTCATTCTAGGACTCATGGTAAATTGCATATATAATAAGACCCCGACCCTTTACCATAACCTACAAGATCTTATAGAATCTGGCCCCTTCCTGCCTTTTTGATTTTGGCCCTTAACACTCTCACACTTGCTTCCTGTGCCCCAGCCTCATTAGGCTTCTTTCAGGCCTTTGAACATGTTCACCATCTTTTCAAGTTAGGCTCCTGCACTCCCTTATCTAGTTTGCTCTGTGTCTGTTGGCTCAAAAAGTCTTTCCCTGACAATCCTACATACCGCCACCTTCCCCAACCACAAGGACTCTTTTTATCATATGATCCTGTTTAATGTTCTTCATAGTACCTATCACTATCTCAAATTATGTTTTATTCACTATTTGCATTAGAATCACCCTGTTTAGAATCCAGCATTCATGAGAACAAAAACTTGTCCATTTTGTATCCTTCTGTATCTCTGAAACCTGTAACTATAACTGGCTCCTAGTGGATGCCCAATTAGTATTTATTAAGTAAATTCAAAGAGGAATAAAAACCTAGCCTTTGTGATTAAGGAATCTGGAAATTATTTTTGCCTCTTTGCTAAATGTTTCCTGCTGACCATATACAGACCCTAAAACTACCAAACACCTAAAAAGCCCGATCAACCCCAATTAGGTAAGGTCTATGATCACTTTTACGAGGGCAAGCAGCTGGAGAGTTGAGGAAACACCTTTCTCCGGGAGAGGCATTTTTCCCTCCCCTTAACCCACATATTCACTGCATGTGAATCCCCGTAGGAATCCAGACAGCAAGTCTCTCCAAAACAAAGGGGAGAAAACACTTTTTGGAGGGATCCTCCATTTCTTGCTGATATCAACCTAAATTGCTGGTGGTGTTTTGAAATCTGAGAAGTGCCTTTGCTTCCCAGGCCAAATCTATTAGTTGGCTTCAGATTTAGGGGTACTTCGGGAAGGAAATAAAAATGCCATTTGCTCTCCATGAAATAATTTTCCAGATAGCGCACACTTTGTTTTATACTCCTTGTCTGTGTTTTTAGAGGGTAATGAGAGCAAGAAGGGTTTACCTCTAGACTCATGAATGCTTGAGAATGTGGAATTACTCCTGGGAGCTGGATAACTCCCCATGGCTCATCTTTATTTCTTTCAAAATCTCCAGAGGTATCCTTCACAGGCATACCTCATACCTGTTTGAAATTCTGCATGATCTTGTCCTCCAGGGCTCCCGAGATTTTTCAGAAACGAAGTACCTTCTTTGGTTGGGTAGATAGGACTGGCTTTATTTCCTTGAAGTCGATTGAATACATTTAAAATATATATATATATATTGCTGCTTTAGCATCATAGAAAACTCACAGCGCTGTGGATCACATAAGTAATTATTAAATAATAATTCTCTTGTCTATATGATAGTTTTCAAATTTGTTTTTATATTACATCCTTCTATATGGAAACATGAAAAGAATGGCTACATTTCTGGCTTGCTTCAAAAGCACTTTGCCAGGTCACTAATTGCCTGGTTTCTATCTCTGAAGGAATATTAAATTGTATGTTAAACTTACTCAATGTATATATTGTGGGCACAATTATTTAACACATCTTTTTCTAGGGCAAGTGTGGGCACACACACTGTATTTGAAATGAACTGAAAAAGACAGAAATCTGAGTATTTTACGGAATTTATGCAGATGTAAGAGATAACAGCTGGTAGTCAGAATAACATCTGACTTTTAAGAAATCTTCTTAAAGACAGTTTTGAGGACAATCTAGAGAATCTATATATTATTTATTGCTGCTGGCAAGAGTTTAAATCTAAATGATAGCCTGTTGATGTGTGTATTGACCATTTAGGATACAGGATATCCCTAAGACATGATAAGTAACAAGAAAACAGAGCTTTGGATCCAAACTATAAGCAGGGCTTTGAGAATATTGGTACCCCGTGGTGGTCATGGCAGTAACAACTTTAACTGAAAGAAGAATAAGTGGGTTTGAGGTATTTTGCATTATAATAAACATAAACTATGCCCTGAAAATGAGAGTTGAATTTTGGGAAAATTTTTATTAACTCTATCAATTCTTTCCACATAGAGCTATTACTGTAGAAACAAAACTCATCTTTTTGAGTGAATATGAAATGCAAACATTGGTATTTAGGGTTAAATCATGTATTAGGGCCAAATCATGAGAACAGTGAGCTATAAGAAAACCTTGTTCATCCATCTGTTTTCAGCACTTATGAAAATGATTGACATATAGTAAATAGTAAGACATTGAGTTGAGTAGGTGGTGAATAAATTAATAAATAAACTCAAGGAACTAGTCAAAAATGTTGTAGCTCATGATCCAGAGACTCTATATACGGATTTGAAAATTTAAATTTGAAAACTTTTAATTAAGGTGAAATTAACCCAATCAACATGATATAAGAAACTTCTTATAAATCAGAGGAGAAATCAGACCAGGAATCTGGCTGGGATACTAAGGAAAAAAATGCAGTTAAATTCTTGCTTAATAATGACCTGATCCAGAGGCAGATTTTTAGTTATTTATAAGGAACCATTCTTTGGTCATCAGACTCTTTCACATGGAAAGGGATGTTTTGAGAGATAGTGAGTGCTCAATATTTAACTACATCCGGTTGTATTTGAATGAGACTCATTTCTTAGGAATGTCATACAAAATATTAACAAACTCGAAGACTGAACTAATTTCCCAGAAGATAGTAGGATTTGGTAACCTATTTTTGGTTGATTATTTGCTTTAAAAAAAAAGTTAAGGGGGCCAGCCCCCTGGCCTAGTGGTTAAGTTCAACATGTTCCACTTCAGTGGCCCAGATTCAGTTCTCAGGCATGAACCTACACCACTCGTAAGTAGCCATGCTGTGGTGGTGACCCACATACAAAATAAAGATTGGCACAGATGTTAGTTTAGGGCGGATCTTTCTCAAGCAAAAATTAAGAAAAATATCTAGCCTGAGTTGTTGGAATATTTCCACAAACCAGTAGGACACTAGGAGTAGGGACAATTGTTTTTCACTCCAGCTTCTGCACCTGAGAACATGGGACCTTAGACAAGTTGGTTAACTCTTTGGAAGTCTCAGTTTATTTACCTGTGGAATAACATTACGTCTGTCTGCTACATGAAGTTGCTATGTGGTTCAAATAATAGTAGAGAAATTTGGAAAGTTACATATTGCTGTTCACATGCATAAGTATGTGTTGTTATCAAAGGCTGCTTTTCTCCGTGTGCCTAGATATAACTGCAGTTGCATATTTTTATGAAAACTGTGTGTGTAAAGAGGGAGAGCTGGTGGTGTGGTAAATGCAGGATGAGACAGCTAATATTCAATCAATCACCTAAAAAATATTATTTTTTGATGCTAAATATTTGAATTATCTTTTTTTAAAGTTCCTAAAATACATTCAAATCTACTATGCAAAATATATTAAGATATTTACTGAGTAAAATAAGATAACAATAATAATACAATGTTTTAGAATTTACTAATTTCCAGGCACTTTATATATTTTTTTCTTCATTACTCTATAGAAATTTATGTGTCACATGGTGTCATCCCCATTTTACAGATGTGATCATCCAGGGACCTGACATTTAGTAATATTCTCACTCCAAAGCTCATGCCCTTTCCACTATCCAATATTAGAGCACAGCAAGATAGTGCAGTAGCAAGGGAAAACCACCTCATTTGAGACCGTAGGAGGGGCAATACAAATATTAACATTTGAGTAAGACATAATTTATGAAGCAATCATATTCACTCTCAGGATTTTTTATTTGACTTTGTTGATCTTTTACATAGTTTATACAACTAATTTAAGTTCAGTGTGTGTGTTTGAGTAAATATAAATATATACACAGGTATGTACTTATTTATAACATTTTTTATTATTGCCTATATTACAACAGTAACGACTTTCAGCAATAGTTCTGATTAACCACCCAATGGCTTAAGCCAGTATCCCACTTGTCGTTTTCCTTCCTCCCAGTGAGCTTCCCCACCCCTCAATTACCTTCTTCATCAATTGCTGGCTGCTGGGCTCAGTCTTCTTTCCTTGTCACACAGTCTGCCTGACCGGTCTCATAGCCAGATTCTATGGTGAGACTGGCATCTTGGGCTGTCCAATCTCCTTGTCTACCAGATTCTGGTGTTATGGGATACAGGAGACTGAAAGCATGGCCAGAACGACAGGGAGTATTCAGGGCATGAAGGACATCCTGGAATATTGAAAAACAGCCCAGCCTTCTTTCTAGACTAAGGAAAGCACCTGGAGATAGATAATTGGAAAAAGGAGGGGAAAATCTGAAATAACTGAAAAAAAAACAAACAAACAGATAAAAAGACCCTGGGTCAGAAATTGGGGCATAATTTCTAGACTAGCTAAGAGCTGTGGGCTCAGATATTTACAAACTCTGGACAATGTTTACAGCATCTTGCAGATTGACAATACTTACGTGGCTGTTGATGATTTCAGCATCAAGTACAAGGTCAAACTGACCATGTTCATTTTTGAGGAGAGGAATATCTCCGTTTTCCATAATTACCAACATAGCCTGGATTAAAATGGAGATGAGTGAGGCTCTGAAGGAGCTACTTTTTGTGAAAAAGAACCATCGGAGGAGAGAAGAGTCTTCAAGCCCATGTTGCCAGCTCTGGGCTAACCGTGGGTATAGATCCAAAATCCGATGATCGCTGCATGAATATCACCAGTATCCAGACCCTTTGTGACTTTATATGGAGGGACCTGGAGACATTGGGCAAGTGATTGATCAGGCAAATTGAGGAGAATTCCGTAGATGTTATTTCTCATATAATGAAGGTCACGCTGAGATGCACAGTCAAGTCTTTGTAAGTTGACATTGACAAAATGAGAAGTATGAAGACCACACTAGAAAATAGCCTATGGGAGATGAAGGTGCAACATCTAAGCCATACATATGCAACATCTTAATAGTATTCTGTTACACCCAGAGGCAGAGCTGGCACTGCTACCATCTAAACTCCATGCAATCCATCCATAGAATAACCCCCTGAAGGATCATGGATGGCAACACGGTGTCTGAGACCAATGCCAACAAGATTCTGAGAGTTGAAGGACATGCTATAAACTGAGTGATGCTTTGGAAGCAGATGTTCAATAAAACAATTTGTAGTTAAAAATAATCTTATTAAACACACAAAAAATTCTTACATTGCAAAAAATGCAATGTAACATCACAAAGATGATACCTTCCCAAAGTTCCAAGATGTGGCTATGAATAAGTAAAGTGTCTCCTTAAATACTTGTGATGTATGTCCAATGCACAATTAGTTAAATAATGAATGCCACACATATTTATTGTGATAGATACTGTTTTAGATGCTTGGTGTATATCAGTAAACAAATCAGATAATAACCCTGTCCACTTTCTAACAAGAGGACCATTAATTTGTGATAAACTTCTAAGTGAAGGTTCAAGGCCCTTAAACTAACAAAGGCACTCAATAGAAAGAGAAAGTGTAAAGGTAGAGATGTCCTACTCCCTCTCCAAATAGAGAGAGGGCGAAGACTCCACAGTGACCCATGGCTTGGGGAAAACACTTGGAAGTGTCTTGGAAGTGCTAAGAACAACCTTCTGCCTAACAAGGTCTCCCTATTTCCTGCCAGGTTTACTGAACTTACAATATAGAAAAACAATGTCTTTGTACTTTGTTTTACCCTGGAATAATATCAATCTAATCATATTACATTATGATGAAAAGATCCATTAATTTGTAATCACTCAGTCTTTTTAGGTCTACTTGTATCTCCATATCTGCCTAAGAGAAAATTCCTGTGGTTGAGAGGTTTAGCTTCCAGCCCATGTTATCCTCCATGTTTGCCAGATGACATCAACTTCTTGGTAGGTAAGTGAGGAAGCGATAGCAACATGTTTGTCCTTATCATCTGTAAGGCTGCTGTGTCAGTGAGCTTTTGCCATACTAGTGCGCACTACTGTTACCGAACCTGAAGTGAGTTCGCTTACCCATTGTGCAGCAAGCCAATTTCTGCCACCGGGTGTGGTAGAAGAAAGTAGGAATTTTATTTTTGCACAGCGCTGAGCAAGGAGAGAGAGCAGCTAACGCTGAAATCCCAAACTCCCCAAAAAGCTAGAAGGAAGGGTTTTTATTTGGGGTTTTAGGTAGGGGAGGGGGAGTTATGGCCTTGCTGGACAGAGCTTTCCCCACTGCCTGTCTTTAGCCTTGAGACACTTACACAGTGGAGCAAGCCTGTGACCTTGCTGGTCAGCAGCTTTCCCACCAGTCTGTATCTCTTTGTGGGGTGGAGTTAATCCAGGTGCTTGTCCTTGACGGTGTCTGTCTCCATGGAGGATAGTGGATTCTGGAGCCAGGAAGCCAGAGAGTAAGCAGGGAATGAGTGTTTTGGTTTTAACCCCATATATGCTGGGTTTAATGTGGGGAAACTGATATCAGGGTTGATATCACTACTATTTATTTAGCTCACAATCTACTGTCAGTGGGGGTTAATTAGGTGTGTGAAAGGTGAAATAAAATGAAGTCACTTATGTCAAGGGGTTTTAAAATGGAGCCGAGAGGCCGTTAAGGAAGTCAGCCTTATGTACATCCTCACTTAAACATAAACTTTTGAACTGGGGGAAACCACACATATTCCAAATATTACAAGAATTCTGCAAGAATTCCTGCAACTTGCTCTAGTAACATACCTTGACTTAGTGGTAGCTTTAGCAACTAATAGTGTTTAGCCAAGACTGGCTTTCTGCTGCCAATGCCAATCAAAATTCTTTGCAGATAAGTTATGCAAACATTCCCTTTTGTTTTTAAAAACCCCTGACTTTTGCTCCCTAGTGGGACAATATTTAGGTTGCTGCCCAAATTTATGTACTCTGAATGGCAACTCTTTGATCCCAATTAAATACTTTGTCTCTTGAACTGGAATTTGGTTTTAGGTTGACAGATGTCTCAGCATTTAGCTATTACCCCTACTCTATTTTTCCAATTTGCTTGATTTTCTCCTTTGTCTTTGAGTATGCTGTTATCTAGATTGTTAATGTAGAGCCCTTTTTAATTCTCAAAAATCCTAAAGAAAGCAGGATGACTCAATAATCTAACATGCACTATAAAATGCTCTAGCACAACCCAGACTATTTACATGAAAGATACTCTAATCACGCAAAAAAACCTTTCTACTTAGTGCTGATCGTTCACATTCAAATCTATTTAGCAGTACACTCAAGCATACAGATAACATATGAGCAAAATGAGAAATAATACTGTGATTTCAAGCTTCACTGAACTAGAGTATAGAAATTCTGAACTAAACAATTGTTAAATGCTTGTCAGATAAATGACTTTGGATGAATTGTTTTAACTCACTCTTTGTTCTTAGAAGCAAAAGATGAAAATGTGCATTTCTGTATGATGTAGTCACCATATTTTGACTAATACGATACTGGCTTTAGCCACCCCACTGACTTAGAAATACGAGACTCAATAGGTTCTCTCCTTGAGTATGCTCCAATTGGGTAGTAAGGCAGTTTTCTAATCACTCAGCTCCTACCTGGTTCTTAAGTACGTAAACATAGGAAGGTGGTACAAAAGAAAGAAGATACCTCAATGTTGAACTGGACAAATTCAACAGTGATGATCTCAATTGTTTGTCTGTTGTTCTAAATCTTATTTTAAGATTCAAAATTCGCTATGACTGAACTAAACTTGACCTAACATAAGGATTGAGTTGAGGACACCTCAGAGACCAAAAACACTAAATAATTGATGCCTATGTGCCCATCTATAGGATATATAATTTGATAATCTCTTTGATCTAATAAGGATTTTGTGACTCCCAGACATCATAATGAAGGTTGAATGGTCACACACATATAGGGAATAGTGAATAAAAAATTAAGGGGTAGTTGCAATAGGACAGATAGTTGCAATGCAATGACCTGTAGAGACGGAAACTGGCAATAACAGTTAATGACTTCACTTAACCTGTTTGTTGATGTTATGAACAATAAGATGTGCATTTGGACCCAGCTTCCTGGTAACAACATTTGGGGCTTGATTTCTCATTTGGGGCCAGTACTTGTGCTGTGCTGACAGTCTCCAGCACCAGGTTGTCAGAAAGTTGGACAATGACCAACATAGAAGCAGATGTGCCTGAAGCATATCAGGCTGTGATGAGAGGTTTAGGATTGTGGTAGCCAAAATAGGGGGACTCTATAGCATGACCCCCCCACCATATTGCTCAACAGCAAGTCCTTGCACACCACCCAGAGAAATGCACAGCACCTGTGAAAGGTATTCTCCTATAGAATTCTATCCCCGCTTCCCCATTTCCTCCAGCATGTTGTTATCAAAGCTCAGTCATTTTTGAAGAAAGAGAGAAAGAGAAGAAAAAGAAGTAATTTACCAGAGGCATTTTTATCTATTACTTGTATATGGTCCAGTAGATTTACCAGGTAAGTTTTCTTCAGCTTACTCTATTAGCCTAGTACAACATTGCTGACACTGATAAATGTTGAATGAAAGTGGATTGATTAAAATGATGTGTAAATTGATCTCTTTCTATACATATTCTGTCCTTTGTGCTGAGGCTTTTATCTTTGAAATAAAAGGCACTATGTAATTTATTAATAATATGCTGGTATTTCCTTTGGTCCTTTCTTTTTTCCGTAGATTTATAGTCCTCATGAATCTCCTTCTTCTTGACTTAAAATAATATAAATGTCTATTTTGTAAACAAGCTGTTTTTAAAATGCCAGCCTGCAAATGCATTTATTTGAGAAGTACTTAGGTACTTTAAGTTGTGAATAATAACAACACATTTATGTACTTTGTATATCTGAGTACCCCCAGGAACTCTTTATTGAGCTTTGTCAAGCCACCACTAAAATCCACACATTCAGAGATAAAACTTAAGGAGCTTTTAAAACTTAAGTATTTAATGGACTTGATTGGGTCGTTTAGGCCCAGGAGGGTGCTAGCTAAGTGCCTGAGATGTTCAAAGTTGCCATCATAATAGCTAAGTCCCTTTGTCCTTCCCCAGGGAGTTGGTATGAACTCAGTCTTTGAAAAGGATTTCTAATCTTTTATTCATTATTTTTCAGAAAGCCTTTGCCTGATAATAAGGTACAACCTGACAAGAGGATGTCCCTTTTTCCAACTTCAGAAATCTGTTTTCTCCACCTCCTGCCTTTTCCTATTTAAATGACCTCCTCCTCCCCAACTCTCACACACTTTAATTTCATCACTTATTTGTCTTCTAATCTGGGGGCTCACAGTATTCAAAACCCCATTCTCACATCACTGTTTTTCCAGGCGTTTTTAGAGCTAAAGAAAACTGACATCACCTCCTGTGGTAGCCATGTCTGCCCCTTTACCTCATAGATTTAATTCCCTGTCATGAAGAGTGCGGAATAGTGTTTATTGAGTATTTACGTTGCATTTATTAACTGAATCATACGATCTTATTTATTTACTTATGTATTTATTTTTTAAGATTGGCACCTGGGCTAACAACTGTTGCCAATCTTTTCTTTTTTTTCTGCTTTTTTATTTCCCCAAACTCCCCCTGTACACAGTTGTATATCTTAGTTGCATGTCCTTCTAGTTGTGGGATGTGGGACGCTGCCTCAACGTGGCCTGACGAGGAGTGCCATGTCCGCGCCCAGGATCCGAACCCTCGGCCGCCGCAGCAAAGCGCGCGAACTTAACCACTCGGCCACAGAGCCGGCCCCCATACGATCTTAGAATGGAAAAACCTACATGTCATCTGGTCAGTCCCTTGTCGTGATCCTTTTTCCAATAACTCTGTGGAGGTTTTTAATTTTGCTTGAGAGCCTTTCTAAGATTTTGGAGCTCGCTACTATCTACGGAAGACTTTTACATTGTTGGATGTTTGTAACTTTATAAAAGTCTTCTCATCTTGAGCAGAAATCTCATAAACTAGAATTTCTTATTCCCAAATTTAGACAATTTTCAAAATAAATCTAAATGCCTTTGTAAAGCATGACTTAAAAACTGTCCTCACATAACATTTCGTTAATTGATGCATTTACACAGTTTAATAGTAGAACCATTTTGCAGTGTAGATTGCGTATCTGCATATAGATTACTTACCAATTCACCTGTATATTGAGAGTAAGAAAGAGAGAAATACTCTATTAGCAAACACAAAGGGGAGAAAATCCTAAGAGAAGTAGGAAATTAGTGCACACCAAAATAACAATATAACAATATTCCGTTGTTATTCTTAAATCTAGATGGTTCCTGATGCTTTCATAACTTATACAAAAGCAAATGGACACAAAGACTGTTACAGTACAGGGTTTTGGTTTAGTTTCATCTAAGTATCGTAGTGTTCAATTTTAACAGCTCGCTAAAGGAAAGGCATTCTTTTGTTGTTATTATTTAATCACCTCCAAATGTTATTTATTGAGTCCCTGAAAGTATTTTCTTGCAGTATCTAGATTATCCTTAGAGATCTCATTTGTGCACAACCTCTGCATGGCTCAGCTTATGAGATCTGATATTATCTCATCTGAAAGTAATACTGCAGCGAGCCATTTGTTTTACAGAAACAAGCAACATCATCATGGAATACTGTAGGCACATGATGTGATTTTAGGGAAAAAGGCATTTTTCTCCTGGAGAAACAAAAAAAAAGCGTTGTACATATAAAATGTCAAATGCAAAAGCTTTCACATTGTGAAAATTAAACCAAATGAGATTTCAAGGCGGTCAATCACTAACAAACGTAGAATTCCCTCTTTCACAAGTTTACCTATCTCATTGCCCATTTTCTATCTTTCTTTCATTTACTTCCATTCCTACTCCAACTTTAATTCAATTGCAATGGAAAAACTCATATCTGGTGAAAAAGCGTTATAGATCTTTGTTAGAAGCTTTTGAGTTAAGCAGATCAGGGCCCACATCTGAGAACCACCACTTATCAACTATGTAGTCTTAGCTGAGTGCCCACAACTCTGCAACTCAGAAATGTACGAAAATTAAATGACGTTTTGATAACTACTGATGTGGATTAAGCCTACCCCAGGTAGAGAAGCCCAAGGTGACCTGGCCTACATGCCGATCTATATGACCCGGTGGATTTTTATGGTATGAGTTAGGGCTGCCCTAGGGAGAGAAGCCCAGGGCATCCTCGCCTACATACTGATCTATATGACCAGATTTGTATCTAAAGTTATACGACCACACAATAACCAGACCCCATCTGCACTGAAATCATTTAATGACTTCTTACATCATCTTTTCTTTTTCCAGTAAAAATAAGTCATGTACCCATGCCTTATAAATTTAGCCCTAACCCTCAACTCAGGGCAGCAGCAGGAGCTCTGACTGCCCATGGGTCCTGTCCCCATGCTATTCCGTACTATTCTCTAAATAAAAGAGCACCACTGCCAGACCTTGAGAATCCAAGAAATCTTTCTTTCAACTCTTCGGCTCGCCATCCCCGCATCAACTATTAGTGTTATTTATGAAATATTTCCAATCTCTGCTTTCTAAGCATGGGATAGGATTGCATGTTCTTGCTGCTGCATGTTTTCTTGGGGACAAATGATTAGCTTTGGCCAATTGTTTATGAACAAAAGTGATGCATGTCAATTTTAGGCCAGAGTATTTAATTGTCTATGCATGCTCTCCAGAACTCCCTTCCTTCTGTCAACGTAAATGCAGATAGTGAGTTTTCTGTGTCCTTTGGTCCAGAAGTTGAGAGACACAGGGCCTGACCTCCACTTGACATATGATGGACTTGTTGAATGAGAAGAAATGACCCTCTGGTGTGATATACCATTTAGATTTGGGGGCTGTTTCTTACAGAAGCATAATCTAGCCTACTTACTGTGTTTGGTCCATAGAAAGAGCCTAGTAAATGCAATATTGAAGAAATATCTCCAAGAAGTTTCACTTTCATGAAATTTTTTTTTATACACAACAGATAGAAAAGGCTGGAAGCACCACCACTGCCTTGGTTAAAGTCTACTGAATACATTGAATCTTTAAAATTGTCAACATTATGCAACATTAAAAAAAGATCTCAATATATTTCAATAGGTCTGCTAGAATAGAGTGTTTACTTTCATACCCCCCTCAGGAGACTTTTTGGAGTTCTACAACAGATCTTTCTGAGTCAAATTTAGTCAACTATCCTTGATCAAGACTAATACCTGGTCAGTTTCAAAAATTCTTGTATACATTTTTGGTTTCTCAAAAGGTACCACTTATTTGTTCACAAGTTTGTATTGCAATATTTTTCTGTTTACCAGAAGATCCAGTTTAACGCTGTAATACAATTGTGTGAATCACAATCTGTCTGTATTAACTTCTTAGGGCTGCAGCAACAAAGTACCAGGAACTGGGTGGCTTAAACAATAAAAATTTATTGTCTCACAGTTCTGGAGAATATGTTAGAAATCAAGGTGTCGGCGGGGTTGGTTCCTCCTAAGGGCTGTGGGGGATCATCAGTTCATGCTTCTCTCTCAGCTTCAAAGGATTTGCCAGCCATCTTTGGTGTTCCTTTACTTAAACAAGCATCACTCCAATCTCTGCCTTCAGCTTCACTTGGCGTTCTCCCTGTTGTCTTCACATCATCTTCCCTCCATTTCTGTCTGTCTCTGTGTCCAAATTTCCCGCTTTTTAAGGATATCAGTCATACTGGGTTAGAGCCCAGCCTGATTTGTCCTCACTTTTACCTTGATTACCTCTGTAAGGATCCTACTTCCAATGAAGATCACATTCTGAGGTAATGGGGAATAAGAATTCGAGCTATATTTTTTGAGAGAGACACAGTTCAACCCATAACATCGTCATTAATTCAAACTAATTAGGATTTCTAGTAGAAGGAACTAAATAGCTCATTATGTGCATGCCAACACACAGTGGGTATACGAATTTATTTTAAACCAAATTATTATTATAGCTAACTGAAGACTGTGTACCTTGTGTGGATTGTCACCCATGACACAAACCTTCTTTTTCTTCTTTACTTGACTGAATCACCTGACAGATACAAACGTAGAGAAAATTAAGCAGTTGACCAGAATTCTCACAATTCTCAATATAAAGTGTTTGTGTGTGTGTGTGTGTGTGTGTGTGTGTAGGATTGCATTTCATGGCCACCTCGTATGTAGATGGAGACAAGTGACATTTTACTTCATCTATTTTAACTTTGTATTTGAATAAGAATGAATAGATAAATATGTGCTTTCTTTGAGAGACTCATAATATCAAATTGTCTTACTTTTGTGTGAAAAACCTTTCCTCTTCAGAATGACCAAAGTTAAAGTCTCTTTCCAAAATTAGTTTTCTGAGCAATAACAATCTTTCCACAAAAGATAATGTTGGCCTACAGTTTTATTATCATTTTCAGAAGTAATGCTTTTCTTTGTATCTCTTCCTCAATGCCCAGGAAACCATTGATTAAGAAAATCGAAAGTCGAGGAAATTGGGGAGTGATCAGTAGCATTCTCCCTGCTGGTATAAGCAGATGATAATAGAGAAGAGAAGGTTAACTGTACCCACAAAGTCAAAAGACCATATTTCCACTTGGCTCCTAGATAATTCTTAATGAGAATGGTGTCCATATGCAACTGTTCTATTTGGCTACTTAGAGGATTTTTCTAAAAGTTACAATTACGTAAATAATGATTGAACATCTTGATTGAATTTACTCTTTATTTGGTAGTTAGTTACCACTCAGTTTGACTAAAAGGATGATGCTCACTTTCCAACAGATTCAACATACCAACAATAGGACATATTCCTTTTTTGTTCTCCCTTACCTACAACCGAGTACTTCTTGGTGAATGTTTAAAGCAAGACAATGTGCTCAGCTTTTAAAGGGAATATTCAAGACTTATCTTCCACTTAATATTGAAAGAATGTGTTTCAGACAGCCTGGAAAGATTTTTCTGCAGAGGACCTGAAAATTATATGCATAAAATTACGCTAAAAAATTCAGAATTGAGAAAGTATGCTAACATGGCTATTTTAGGCTTATAAGTGACTAATGGATAAAAAGCACTCATTTCATCAACGGCCTGAATTCATATTTACTAAGAATATTCAATTTTATCTACATTGCTAAGGAAATATTTCTCCTTAAAACCAATAGTCCTATGGAGTGTTGAGCTTAAATTGCATGTGTAAATGAAAACTGAACTTTCAACCTTTCTCCACTCCCTCCAGGAAAGGAAAAAATTGAAACCCATTCTGTGAATGCAGTCATTTAAAAGAACATTGAGTTGCAAGCTAACACAGGCGATCCTAAGACTGCTGGGCTGGACCAGAACTAAAAGGTCAGGTAGTCCATTCGGCTTATTTTTGGAAAAAGTGTGCTTAATCCACACCAGAAAGGTAAGACTCCAGAAAATCATTTCAAAATCTCAAAGTAACAAAGATTCTATAAATTCTACAAAGAGCCTCATTTCTCAATTCTTTATGCAAATACTAACAGATGACTTATTTCACAACAGGTTCAGTTAATTTTTTGTGTTACATCTTTTAATGCAAGGCTCCTCAATTTTTAAAGTGCATGCAAATCTCCTGGGGATCTCATTAAAAAATGCAGTTCCTGATTCAGGCGGTCTGTGGAGGGGCCTCAGATTTTTCATTTATAACATATTCCCAGTGATACTGATGCTGTTGGTCCAGTGGCCACATTTGGAATAGTAATGGCCTAGAAAACATAGAAATTTAGGTCTAGAAGTACTCTGAGAGCCTGCTTAGTCTGACACTTTTGTTGTATTAGAAGATTTCAGCCACTTTACATGGTAGATAGGTCTCTTTCTTTGTTTCAAGTATTCATTTAATTTTTTTTTAAGTTTTGAAAGGCAAACAAGATTTGAGTATTTTATTCCTTTGTACATAGCGCAGAGGTTAGGAAACTACCAATCAAAATCTTATGAAGCAGTGCAAGTATTTGACAGACAATGTTTGAAATTTCGTAACTGAATGACAACTTAGGCAAAACATGCAATATTAGCCAATGTTTCATGTCTCCATCACTTATTATTTTACTACACAAAACTGTCACATACTTTTGTACATTTAGGTCACTTGCTTGACCAATGAAGACATTTGAGTTTTGAACCTCTTTTGACAGTCAGATATGAGGTTGGTAGTTGACAAGACAGGCTGGGAGTCTTTCTTCAAATTTATGATTTTAACATAATAAGGCATGAAAGGATTAAAGGACTTGCTCAAATTTACATAACTGGCTTGATTAAAAGATGGGAACTTAAGGTATTTAATTTTCAGTGGAGTGCTTTTTGCAGTATTTGACCCTTCACTCACATGGTCCTTTATTACCAGAGATCATAAACATATACACCAAAATTGGAGAACTTACGTTTGACCCTTGAAAATATTGGAAGTATTTTTAAAAATTTGCTTATTTTGCATCTAGTAGATCAAAAATCTTGATAAGTATTTGACATTTTTACTTTGTGAATGTGTTGGCATCTAGGCAGGATGATTTAAAAATACACATCATTCATGAGGGTTTTGGATGGTCATGTTGTGGAAAGTGTCTCTTAATAGATGAAAACTTTTAAACAAAACGTGCTTTGTTCATGTATATCCTATCTAGTAGCATGTTCTTGCATCTGGACTTTTTCCTAAAGCTTATGCTCTCTATAGTTTAAGACTTCTTACCACTCTTTGTAATAAATCATTTTATACACGCACGCTATTATAGCCCCTTCCCTTGAATAGTCATGGTTTGCATTAGGAAAATTGTGTTTATACTCTCCTGAATTTTCTTAATTACTTGGCTATGTCTTCTAGAAATGAGCATGGAGTGTGAATGTGTTCCAAGACTGTCCACTGAAGAATCCTTTATTCATCTCATATTTTGGTGTGTCTAGATAATAAGGATGCCATTTCCAGATCATGGAACAAAATGACTTAAATCAAATGGCCACTCTTGCAAACAGATGTCAGTGCTGAAACTCTTCTGTGTTTTGGCCTATTAAAATATTGGTTTTTTCCTTCTTCTTCATCTTATAGATTAAATATGAATATAAATAATAATAAAATCTGGTTAACGACCAGACTTTTAATGACACCAAAATAATTAAAGGCTTTAAAAATCCATCATTTTTAACATGCATTTCTTTTCTATTTGAAGGCATCAAGCTGGCTCTGTTATAGTGAAACTATTAGTCTGACAATTGTACTGTCAATGGAAATTGAATTTAAAAGAATATCAAATATTTATCATAGGACCTAGAGGTTACATACTCAGTAATCTATATTGTTTCCCAAAAATAATATCAGAAGATCAAAGAGATTGTCTACAGATTAGCTTATTTTTAATGTACTATATTCAGATCAGTGCTACAATACGTATAGCTAAAAAGCCTATTTAACCCTAAGCTAGTAAATGGAATGCAATTCAATAGCAGCAAGGAGGTGAATTAAAAGGCTAAGTTATGACTTTTAAAACATCTCTTTCTCTTGAAATTCCTTCATCACAATGAAGAGGTCAATTTAATGTTTGTTGAAGATCTTCTCTGTGTTAGGCACTGCACTGAGTACCAGGGAGCAAGTGGAGACCAGAGACACGGCCCACGAGTAGACAGCATAGTAGAGAACATATAGAAGTAACTAGACACATACACTTCAGTGTATGAGAACCAGAATAGCGAAACACTGGGAGCACTAAGAAGGGCATCTATGCGAGCCTTGAGGTGAGGGGAAACTACACCTAGGACTTAAGAACTTGGGCTTAGAGTTAAACAGATGTTGGTTCAAATTCTGAGATCGCCATCTTACTAGTTGTATGGTCTCAGGCATTTTAACTCAGTTTTCTAATATTTAGTTCCATTATCTTTAAACTTGATATATTAGGGGCTGGCTAAGTGGTATAGCGGTTAAGTTGGCGCACTATGCTTCAGCAGTCCAGAGTTCACCAGTTTGGATCCCAGGCGTGAACCTATGCACTACTTATCAAGCCATGCTGTGGCAGGCATCCCACATATAAAGTAGAGGAAGATGGGCACAGATGTTAGCTCAGGGCCAATCTTCCTCAGCAAAAAAGACGAGGATTGGAGGTGGATGTTAGCTCAGGGCTAATCTTCCTCAAAAAAAAAAAAAATTGAGATATTGGTACTGTAGTGGGCTTGTTGGTGGCCCCCAAAAAGAATGTTTGTTTCCTAATTGCCAAAACCTGTGAATATTACCTTACATAACAGGAGTGAAAATTACTTTATATGGCAAAAAGAGGTGATTAAATTAAAGATCTTGAGAGAAGGAGCATATCCTGGATTATCCACATGAGCCCTATTTGCAGTCACTGCGAAAAGCAGAGGAAACACAGGGAGAGACACACAGAGGAGAAAACAATGTGAAGACAAGGGAGAGATGCAGCACAAGCCAAGGAATGCTGACGAGCAAGGTACAGATTCTCCTCTGGAGCTTCTGCACGGAGTCCGGCCCTGCTGAGACCTTGATTTTAGACTTCTGACCTCCAGAACTGTGAAAGAATAAATTCCTGTTATTTTAAGCCACCAAGTTTGGGGCAATCTGTCATGGGAGCCTTAGAAAACTAATATAAATAGCCTCTACTTTTGAAGATTAAAAGAGATGCTTATGAGAATGAAATGGTGATGCGTGTGCTCTTCAGGATAATTTTACCGTTAGCTGAAATGGAAGGATGAGCGGAACGAATCTAGGAAAGAAGGGTGGACAGGGAGCAGGGAGTGGAGGGAACAGCGTTTGCCATGCCCTGGAAGTGAGAAGGGAAAATGGCAATTTGAGGTGGTGAGAGAAGTTCAATAGAGCAGATTCTGACAGTTCTATAATGGGTTTGTTTTTTCTTCCTGGACAGCATTCCAGAAGTTATGCCTTATTATTTTTTTTTTTTTTACAAATAAATAGTATCAACAAACTATACAGTGAAAACAATCACAGGCAGTCTCCCGCAACAACCAGAAGTATAAAAATTCACTGCTTTTTGATTGTTTTAGAGCTCAGTCTCCAGCTCTTTCAGAAAAGAACAAATGTAGGAGGTGACAGTGGATTCAGTAGGTATTATGGTTTCTCAGAAATTGAGCAAATTGAAAGCAAACCCAAGTGAGTTTGCTTTCACAACTCCTAGAAAATAATTAACTGGGTAACTACAGCTCAGCACAGACCCTTCTAAGCCAATCAGGGAAGAAAGTTTTGCGGGTACTTATGACAAGCAGCGAATGCAGGTGGAACACAAAAGGCCCTATAACCAGCTCTTATAACACAAACATCAGAAATTCTACTCTTTCCTCCGAGAACAGAATAGCCTCCTAAACAGAGGAGGTGCACCCACACACTGAAGTCTGAATGCCTACATTTTCTCTTTACTTGAGAGCTTCCCTGGTTGAAACACTGCAGTCACAACTCTATTTGCCTCTAAGGGCCACCATTCTGCTTATAATATTCCCCACTAATGAACAAAAATGCTTATTACTTGGGCACATGTAAAAGAGGGTGGACATCAGATGCAAGCACTTTGCAAAATATTAAGAAGAAGGTAAGGCAAATTTAAGAAATTAATTATAGCCTAGCTGATAAGGAAACACAGATGAGTTATCACTAGGTTTGCAAGCCTCTTAATGGTCTACTTTCCGATCTTCAGGAAAGGGAGATAGCTGCAATGGGCTCGTCCTATTTGTAGGCATCTCACAGGAATTTCTTCCTGTTTAATATCTGTGCATAAACACACATCTACTGTGTAAGACTTCATTTCTTGATCCAGAATGAGGGCAATTTCTGTTCCAAAGATACACCTATTTCCCAAATGATCCGCAGGACTTTGTTGATGAGAGAGACTGTCACTCTGCTATCACTCCCTCTATCAAGGATGTGGCTTGATTCTTTAAATTCTTAATAACATAGCAATAGCTTAACCATGCCAAATCCCACAACATTCATAAGACAAAAACAAAACTCAGCAACACTAACACACACACAAGCAATGTATCCAAATTATCCATTTTAATATAAAAAACTATCCTTTCGACAATATCCTCACTATCTCCTTGCTTTCATATTTTCAATTCTCAGCAGTAGGCACACTCATAAAAGAATGACTGAGGAGTACAGTTTTAAGGCTTTTTTCTAGTCTTCAGATTCAGTTTTTCTAATTGTCACATATTGTGAAGAGAGAAGAACTTCGGGCGAATAAGATAAGAGAAGGTCTCGTTTTGATTGAGGGAAATTATAAGATTCCTTAAGTCTGTAATATGGGGCCTCAAGGGGCTGTCACCTGGGACAATTTTATAGCAAGTGCTGGGGAATTTTATAGCAACATGAACACACTGAAAGCTCAGAGTAATGTCAAGTTGTCACGAGGATGTTGAAAGGTTGAATGAAAGCAAGATAATGAAATTAAAATTACATAATTTACTAGGATGATATAGTTTTCACGTATATCCAATGAGTTCATTTAAAAAAAGTTTATCTGCTCTCTAGAAAGCCATGGGGCTCACCTTCTAGTTTCTGGCTGAAAAGTGTGATTAGCTAGCTAAAAATACCTCAGCTTTATTAAGGATTAAACATGACAGAGGGAATTTACAAATTGGCACTTAGAATATGTTCAATTTAATTCTACTATAACATTCTCATTGTCACCAAAAATAGTAAGTGAATGTATCTTGAGTCCATGCACTATCACATATATGAGGTTACCATCAATTAACTCCGTGTCCCACATGTGCATTAGAGGCACCAACACGAAAATTATCCTCCCATCACTCACTGATACCTCTCTTCCTATATCACTGTTTCTAAATTATCAAATTCCCTTCAGCTGTGATTTTTTGGAGAAGAAATACATACGACAAGATGATATTCTGTCCACTATAAAAATGCATTCTCAATAAAGGCTCAAAATGGGAAAGTGAAGGAGAATTGATTGACGGAGACATACAAAGGCCAATAGCCTCTTTGCATAGTTAGCACACCCTCCAGTTGGCTCATGGAGGTTTTGTTTGTTTGTTGAAAATCGCAATATCAAATCCTATATAGTTTTTTGTTTTATTTTCAGAAACCTGGGAATCTCCTTTATATCTCCTCTCTCTGGTGCCCCACATTCAATAAATCTCTAAGTTATGAAAAAGTTGTCTCAAATATTTCTCTATATCTCCTATGACACAAATTCTATGCACTTCAACATCAACTCCATCCCTATAGCCTCCACAATTGCCTCTAAACTGGTCTCCCCACATCCATGCCAGCCAATTCTCCAAACAGCTGGAGTGATCTTTTTAAAAGTTAAATCTGATATTGCAGCTCTCCTGTGTATAATCTTTCAATATGTTTTTCACTGTTCTTAAGGTCAAGTTCAAAATTCCTTACACAATTTATAAGCCTAAAAAGATATAGTCCCAGCCTTCCACTTCAGATACTTCTTATGCTGCTCACAGTGATAACTGAGAAGACTATTGTGCTCAGTGATTAGCAAGTGAAAATGTTGTCAGAGGAATATTAAATATGGAATCATGGTTGCTGGCACAAAAAGGGAATGGATGGGTAAGAAGCATCTGTGGTAGGTTCAGATCATATTGATTTCATATATTTTCCTTACTGAAATATACCCAGAATCTAGAACTTTGCTTGGCAAGATGAATTGGAAAGAAAGGAGTTTTTTCAGGTAAATATTGAAGATACCTTCCTAAATTTTAAGCTAACAAATGGAAATGAAGCATAATTCAATACACCATGCAGCTGGTACTTTTTACCCAGGCTAGCTTTTGGCAATAGAGGTTTGTTCTGTGCTCTGCTCTTCTCTGTGAGTCCCCTTGGGTAGTCATTCCAGCTCACCTTGCTCATTTATAATACTGTGCATAATAAAGCACACTTTCACCAAGCCATTGTGGAAAATGAATGTTTGCTGTGTGTTTGAGATTAGGAGATAAAAGGCAGTGTAGGACAGAAATGGTGTGTTGAAAGGTTATTAATGATGCTCAAGGCTAAGGGGAGAGTGACAGGCAAATTCTCTTTAGGGCTGAATAGCATTTGGTACCATCAAGGAAAAACACACTTAATCTTAGGTATACATTTCCGTGTATATCATGAACAGGTTTTATAAGGAAAAACAGTATTTTAGGAGAGAATAGGAACAAGATTTTTACAAAGATTGTTTAAAAATATTCAAGGGAAAAAAAAAACACTTGGAGTAAACATGTTCATTGAATAATAAAAACTTGTGAGGTCATTTAAATGATTTTAGTTAAATATATTCAGAACACATTCATATGGATTATAAGTAAATTATGTACATATACTGTATGCACATACACACACACACACAAATACATTTATTTTTTCCATAAGTATGGCAAAAGTTGCCTTACCTTTTTTCTCTCTCCCCAGTTTTTGCAAATCATTTTCTATTTATTTCTGACTAGTCAGTGTCCCCAAATCATTCTTACATAATCCAAGTGGAATTATAATCAGGTGATTCCACGTGGCTCCACCTGCTCTGGTCCATATTGCTGCATGGAGAGTGTGCATGGGAAAAATCACTTCTGGCTCACTCTCCTGGCTCCCAGTGTGACAAGGCGTGTGACTACAGAGATCTAGAATGCTGCTATTTAAATTGCTCACTTTGCCATTGCCGTGACTTTGGAGGGCTGCACTTTCCCAGCATTCAGAGAACGGGGGTGCTAATTTGGTCACAATCAACAGAAGCAACAGCTCTTTATTGTTTGGAAACATGCGTGCTTGAATTTGCGTATCTCTGTAAAACCCTGAAACCCCACTTTCTTTGTTTCCCTTTTTGACCGTCACTTTCTCATCCAGTACCATGCTTTGGTTGGTTAGGATCAAACTGGAATCTTCTCACAACATTGCCTACATCTCCTGCTTGTCTTCATGTCATAACAACAATGAAGTAAGATTTTCTTTTCCTATGTCTCATGTTTAGTAGCCACACAATCCTTCTTTTGTGTCAGTTAATTTTCTTCCAGTTTGTATGTACACTGTATTGTATTTCTTTAATTTGAATGATGCAAAGATGTATAATCAGCACTGTATCTTATCGTTGCAAATTAGAATGAAATTGACTTATCTAAATTGTCGCCCATCCTTGTAATTCCATGTCCTTTGTTTTTTCCTTCGAAGCTCTAGTATTCTTTTCAAGTGTTTACATAGCCCTGTGCAGTAATCTCTGATTCACTCTAAACCCAAAGTTGATTAGAGTTTTTCTATTTGTCTTAGTCAAGATCATGGACTGTGGAATTACACTACCTCCATTGTTTGGTGGTTTCCCCTCTCCCTATCTCTGTGACATTGGGCAAGTTATGTAACCTTTCTGAGCTTATCTGAGCCTATATTATAGTGTGTATCATAAAGCTATTGTGATTGTTGTTTTCCCTCTGACTCAACATAGCTCTGAGGTCTTTTAACAGTTTTACTCCTTTATTTATTGAGATTTTAATTATTTTAGCAATAAGTAATTTATATCAATTCAAAATATTATTAGATCAGTGTATTAGTTTGCTGGGGCTATCATAACAAAGTACCATAGATTGGGTGATTTAAACAGAACCCTGTTTCTTCACAGTTCTGGAGGCTAGAAGTCTGAGGTGAAGGCCTCTGTTTTCGGTCTGTGAATGCCCTTCTTCTCCCAGCGTCTTCACATTGTCTTTCCTCTGTGTGTGTCTGTGTCCTGATCACCTCTTCTTATAAGGACACTTGTCATATTGGATTGGGGTCCACTCTGATGATTTTATTTAACCTTATTTACCTCTTTTGAGACCCTATCTCCAAATAGAGTCACATTCTGAAGTACTTGGGGTAGAATTCAACATATAAATTTTAGGGGAACATAAAACAGCCCATAACAATCAGCATTCAAGAACGAAGACTTCCCTTTCACTGAGGAGAAACAAAATAAAAAGAAACATTAGGAACAAAGGAAGCAGGAAAGAGAGAATGGCCACTTAGTGTAAACATAATTATTTTTCCTAGATTGGCTTCCTTTGTCTTTTCAATGAAGTCAGTGAGGCTCTTGCCTTATATCTACTTTTATTTCACCTCAGGAAACCTGCTTTTTGAAGCCCAGAGCTTATATCAAAGCTAGTTTAACTTGAATATGACTAATATACCATGTCTATTAAGTTTAGCTTTTACAGGAGGCAGCCCTGTGGCCGAGTGGTTACGTTTGCACGCTGTGCTTTGGAGGCCCAGGGTTTCACCAGTTCGGATCCTGGGTGCGGACCTAGCACCGCTCATCCAGCCACGCTGAGGCAGCATCCCACATGCCGCAACTAGAAGGACCCACAACTGAAAATACACAACTATGTACTGGGGGGCTTTGGGGAGAAGAAGGAAAGAAAAAAAAAAAAAGAGTAGTTTTTACAATCTGGCATCTGACCCAGTACCTATTTCTTGAACATTTTAACCTAGATGTAAACACAAAATAACAGGTGATTTCTCTAAGGCCTATGAAGGAATATGAATTGTTCCATATTAGTAATGATGATGATAATAGTAAATCCTTGTCTTGTGTTTTCTATGCACCACTCACTATTCTAAGTACTTTACGGGTATTTGTTATTTGAATCCTCTGTGCAATTTAAAGTTCTTTTTCTTCAGAAATGCAACATTAACTTTTGCGTTGTTAAGAGGTTTCAGGAAGAGAAATTTAAATATGCCGTAGCTTATGTTAGATATATGACCAGCCCTCTCAATTTAAGAATACTTTGAGGAAAAATATGAGGTTTTATAATTCATTCACAAGTTTTTAGTCATTTTTCAATTGTAGACAATGGAGTGATTATACAAATGAAAAGCTTAAGAGTTAAATTTATATTTCTTCTAGACATATATACTTACCAAGTGTCACAATATTTCACTTAGTATACAGTAAAATGCTTAGACAGAGGAAGAGTAATGGTGCTAAAGTTGGTGGAGAAACTGATATCCACCAGGCATTGAGGTAATTGATTTGTCCAGAGTCAGAGAACTGGAACATGGCGGAACTCTCTAATTCCAAGCTATCGAACACATACCACACATTTTTTTGTTACCTACAAACACAAAGAGAAACATTTCATCAGTGAGGCAAATTGGTTAAAAGAAAAAAAGTTGAATGTAATCAAACAGTGCTAATTAAAGTCTGCTTTGTTTTCTTTGTAGAAAATTTCGTGTTGACTATCCTGTGGTAAGGATCTGTTCACTGTAGCCGTGTTGCTCTGTAGTAATTGGTTATTAAGAGGAATGTAGAACTAGAGAGTACAGTAGAAATTGCTGTATTTATAGCTTGAATAAACTTCAGAGAGCTACTATATATTTAATTCTTACTTTGTGACAAGTGCAAGGAAAGAACTTTACTTACATTTCTTAGATCTTATGCAAGTAAGTATTTTTCTTTTAAACCAACTTTTTATGTCCATGTTGAATAAATTCTAATTCATTTACTTTTGTATCTAAGAAATCACCTTAATGCAGATATTTTTAACTTTCTATTATGGACTAACAACAGTTTTTAATTGAATTTTTTTTTAAAGATTTTATTTTTCCTTTTTCTCCCAAAGCCGCTTGGTACATAGTCGTGTATTTTTAGTTATGGATACTTCTAGTTGTGGCATGTGGGATGCCACCTCAGCATGGCTTGATGAGCGGTGCCATGTCCGCGCCCAGGATTCAAACTGACGAAAGCCTGGCCCGCTGAAGCAGAGCACGAAAACGTAACCACTTGGCCATGGACGCTGCCCCTTGATTTTTAACTTCATTTGAAATTACTATAAACAACTAGTATATTAATGATCCTAAAAGATAATTTTATGGTATCACTTTCCTGTTTATAACTTTTCATGACCTCCAAAACTCAAGTCCAGGCTTCACTGAAGGCCCCTGCAATCTTAGCCCTCTTATATTTCCTGGCCTCGGGGTCCACATTTCCCTTAGTTAACACATACCCAATTGAGAGAACATTGTTGTCGCTTCACTAAAGGACTTTACTACCCTAATTCTTCCTTTTCCCCTCATGATTGTCTTGCCTGGCAGACCCTTCCATCATTCACTATGTAAGGAAAGCTTATTGAGGTATCAAGGGCCAATTTCAATGTTACCATTGGAATGAAAACTTCCTGACATCCTCAGAGTGGATCTTAGCTCTTCTTTTTCTAAACTCTTAAGTTGTTACATTCTTATGATACTGATCACAAACTAACTTGTAACATTAAGTTTTCATGCAGAAATTATCTTGTGTGTTATCATACAGATCTTTCTGTGCAGATTTCAGCACCATGTCTATCATACGAAGGAAGTTCTCAATAAATGTTTATGGGAGGAAGGCAATCAGGAAAATAAAATCAAATAAAAACACAGCATTTGGTGCCTTAGCATTTCTCTCTTCCCTGAAGGAAAACGTGCAAAAGTAATTTGCTTTTAGTTGGTATAACTACCAAAGGGATAGGACAGACAGTTGAATAATCATCTAATGATATACTAGCAATCAACAACAATTTTGGAAAAACCAGTATGTATTTACTTATTCAACAAGTAGTGTTTGAGCTCTACCGTATTTGGGTCCTATGCTGGGTTAGAAAGATTAAGAATTGGGTAAGAAATGAGACCTTGCCTTAAGGATCTTACAGTCTAATGACAAATAAGTAATCTCAATATGGTGTCATAAGTCCCTTTACTGAGAACTACAGAGAAGTCTACAGAAGCACAGAGAAAGATGCATCTAAGTTTGACACAAGGGATCCAAAAAAAGTTTCAGAGAAGAAATAATATTTGTTCAGACTCTTGAAGGATGGAGATGAGTTTGCCAAGCAGATAAAGAATAAACATTATTTTTAACATTTGAGAGAAGTGTGTAGGCAGGGAACAGCCATGTTGGGAAGGAAGCATGAGTCATACTTACAAGTTTGGCTTTTACTTTGTTCGAGATGGAGAACACCAAAAACAGTTAGGCAGGAAAGTAACATGTTCAGATTTACAGTATGCTGATGAATAAATTAAGATGGCTGGTAAGACAAAATTGGAAGCAGGAAGATTAGTTAGGATACTACAGAAAATCTTTAGGACAATGCTGGAATCCTGAACCCAGGTGACTAATAATGGCATGTAGAGAAAGAAGAAATTCAGATTGTGGAACCTTAGATTGGATAATGGGAAGAGAGAAGGAGATGATGGAGTCTGGCTTATATTTTTGGATAAATGGTGATGCAAAGTGTCAGGATTTGGATTAAGAGGATGATCTAGCCTGGAAAAGAAAAACAATTAGTTTAGTATTGGCTGGTTTTTACCTGGCTCTGGAAAATCAAGAGGACCTCCTAGCAAGCTTTTACAAATATTTTTCCTACACGAGATGAGATCAGCTGGAGACATACATTCAAAAACGAATGGTCTATGCATAGAGGTAAAACCATAGAGGTATATGAAATTGGCCTGGGACATTTCCGAAAGAGAAGATGATTAAGTATAGAGGAGACAACAAAGAGACTAACAAGAATGGTGTGACGTCAGAGGAGAACTATGAGAAAATTGTGTTATGAGAAAAAGAGACCAGAGAGTTTTAAAAGGAGAGATTCTCAACAGCACATGACAATGTGAAAGATACAAAGGGAGAATCAAACAAGGGCTTCGAGAAGCTTCGGGTAATAAGCCAAGTGGTATTTAAATTGAGCAGTGGAATTTGGTGTGTGTTTAATATTTACCACTTATTTCAATTTTGAAAAGTCAGATTATTGCCTGTGTCTGGACCAGGAACTCTTCATGAGACAGGATGTATTATGATGCATATTCTCATAACATGTATATATATAAATCCAGCAAAGAATATTTAAACATCTGTCTATTTCCTACAGACTTGTGAATATTTGCAGATATAGAAAGAAATTAATGATCACAAACTCTATCCATAAAGAAGTTATAATAATTAGGAAACCTGTCTATTTTTTTCCATGTGGCATGATAAATTAGTTTCTATCGGGGAGCCATGATATAGAGTTCATTGACTGCTTATGGATATGGCAGACAGTGTAGACGAATCCTAACTAACATCTAAAAACTGATGCTTTCTGTCCTTCATGCCATTGAATTTATCTGTGGCAACAGTCAATCTTTGTAAGGTGGTTCCCAGGAGACCAGAGATTGTCATACAAAGCAGAGCCCTAGGAGTCTTTGTGTGCCACTAACTGATCAGATTATGTTATTTATTTCTGTCATTTTCCATCCCTTTCACTGTTACTAGCCATATAATAAGTTGACAGACAGTTGTGCATTTATCACTCTTCCATCTATAAGAAAAAGGATCCTAATTTAGTGTAACTCATGTAACTGCTATGATGAATGTCACAGGGAATTTGGAAGGCTCTGTTTCACCATTCCAACACTTGTGCAGGTCCAACCACCCTTTCTTTTCCCAGAAACCTCTCAGTGTACGTGAAGGATTTTCCCATTTTTTTAAGCAACATGAGTCAAGTCTGCACAGTGAACATGAAAGCTATAACACATCTCTTTTAGAACATTGTTTTATTTCTTTGCTGTTTATTCCAATACACTTGTATGAGTTTTTACAATTAAGGATAATTTTCTACTCCTTTTTTGAAGCTGAAGAAATTCCCAACTAAAGCGTGTGAAATGCCATTACTTTGGTGAAACTCATTTACTTTTTTAATTAATTAATTTATTTTGAGGAAGATTAGCCCTGAGCTAACATCTGCTGCCAATCTTCCTCTTTTTGCTGAGGAAGACTGACCCTGAGCTAATATCCATGCCCATCTTCCTCTACTTTATATGTGGGATGCCTACCACAGCATGGCTTGCCAAGCGGGGCCATGTCCGCACCTGGGATCCAAACTAGCGAACCCTGGGCCACCGAAGCAGAACGTGTGCACTTAACGGCTGTGCCACTGGGCCGGCCCGGAAACTCATTTATTCTTATTATTCCTCATTATTTTTTATATTCTCATTGCTCTTCAGAACTTTATACAAGATGCACACAATCACCCACTATGTGTGCTTCTCCAGTTATAATTTTTATAGTCAACATGGTCAACATGTACAAATTATACGTACCAATCTGATTCCTTAGCTGTAATTGGATTCTCCATGTAATTACAGGTGGTAATGACATTTTAAGCACCGTATACAGGTGCTGGGAGAGGGTTTTTTTTTTTTTTAATGTGAAACAGCATTAAGAAAGTCTAAGTTCTTGGAGCCATGCCAGACTACAGAGGTGCCTTTCAACTGTAAATAGCAGTTTTCATTAGGGTATAATTACAATCCTGACCGCATGCACTATTCCTTGTCACACCAACCACCCCAGGACAAGGAAATCCTGAGAGGAGTGTCAGTGTTTGGGGCTTTAAAAGACAGAAAATTAAACACATATTCCTTCTCAAGTAACATTCATAGATACTAGATCAGAATCTGATACAGTTTGTATCAATTTGAGGGTTGCATATATCCTCTTGGGTGTCACAGACTGGAGACTGCACAACTGCCAAAAACAAAAAAACATCTTGTTCAATTCTTTCTGCATGATCAGGAATCAGACTCTGCATGCTTGAGGCCCAAATATGCCATCCAGTGTGGATGCATGTGTGTGTGTGTGTGTGTGTGTGTGTGTGTGTATCAGTCACTCCAGAGCACAGCAGCTGACCTGATGATTGATCTGCGTATACACTCACAGCCACATTAATGGTGCTTCATCGGTGATGCTTCAACCTGTTGTTTTGTTTGTGTGTGAAAGCAGACTCAGTCAGTCGCTGGATTTAATGAGAACTCAGAGGGGCAGAACTCATGCCGGGGTCTGAAGGGGAGGCTGAAATGAAAGAAAGGTTTGATTTTGTGCTCCAGAAGCTAGCTCAACCACTTAACGTGCTACGTGACCTCATTGAACTTCTTTACCTTAATAAAATGATGGTGAGAATACTGACTGTGTAGGGTTTCTGTTAAGGATTAAATGATACGATGCATGTACAGTATGAATGCTGTGCCTAGCAAATATCAGGCAGCTGATAATGGTAACAGCTGTTGTTATTAAGAAAATAACATAGTTGGAGGAGACAGACGCAGATGCCGGTGTTTACATACCAACTTACAATAATGTGCAGTGTAATAGAGTGAAAACAAGTAATATTTTCTTGTAATATTGCTAGGGCAAGGCATAAAAAAATATCAACCGCATGTGTATATATTGAGAATTGATGCATTTGTTGGGGAGGCTCTGACAAATTTGAAAGATACTCATTTAATTCATTTTTAATTCTGAATTGTAAGTGCAATTTTTGCCAGGCTCATTTCTTAATGTAATGGGAAAATACACACCCAGCTCGTCGTGACCTTTTGTCTCATTACTTATGTATCTTTTTCCCTCCGGTAAATGTCAGACAGTAAAATCGAAAATATAGTTCATTTGGTGTTTGAGATACAGCTAGACATGATTCTGCGTGTCAGAGGGAGGCACTGCTGTTCTTCGTTCGGTTCGGTCTGTCCTTTTCCATGCATTTCAACGGGTCTGATTCCCAGAGCAGGTAATATTGGCTGTCCTTGTTTGAGGGTGGTCATGTAATCTCTTGATACAAGCGAGATTAAGGAATATTTGACCTGCATGCGGGGAATGATGGTATTTCTGTCGACATACTCATCTTTTATGGGAGAGCTTCAATTCCCCAATCAATGACTGTTCTTGTCTTATGCCTTTCATAACAAGAAAGGTTAGCAGAAAAGGGAGACCTGTGAGAGTCAGTCATTTTTACAGAGTTCGTGATACAGTGGGTACAGCTAAAGTAGATTTAAAAGCAATACTAATTTCTATTTTCTACATTTTAATTAAGATTGAATTACAGCATCAAGGCAATGATGTTACTTGGTTTCATTTTTCAAATGCTGCTGTCTTTTGAAATGCTGAGTCGGATTTCTGGTTCTGCTTTTTAGGGTATATTTGAAAGGTGATTATTCAAGCTGCAGATGTTGCTAGATTATTAGTAGTCTATTCGTCTACACATGCCCTTAGTATTATTTTATACAAAAATGAGATCAGTAAACAATAATAATTTCCTGGTTTAACATTTGCAATGCAAAGAAGGCTCTCTGTGGTCTTTTCCCAAATGAAACAAGGCCAAATAATTTATTGGAGTTATCTTTGGTCTTTTCCTTTCTATAGTATCTCTAGTTATATCTATGTTTTTACTTGCCTTGATCTATAAATGACTAAGGTAACACTGAGAGGAACAGGCTCAGGCCCCAAAGCTTTTGGTCTTACTGTTCAGGAATTTGAATGTCTGGCCCCTTTTGTTGGACTTAGTTCTTTTCTTCAAACCAAACAGGACTAACAATGTTCACCCCTCAGGCAGCAGCAGCTTGCACTTTACAGAGCTAAGGTAAAGGGTGAATTTAGTCAATCCACTTCTCATATCTGCCAAATCAGTTACTGTGTTCTGCAGTTGAACCCACCAATCGATTGTCTTTTGTACTTCCCACCATGATAACTTTTGTTGTGTCAGTTTATTACCCTGAATGGGATGCCTTCTTCCTGAATGAGACATTCGATCCAGACATGATTCCATATGAGAAGCATTCATAGATAATCCAATCAATTAACAACTATTTCTTTTGTGTTTAGACCATTGCTAGACACTATGAGGGTAAGAGAAATATAAGACTTGATTCTTGCCCCAAAGGAGCTTTTAATCTCATTAAAAATTCTAACCCTTATGAAGAAACCACAAATAATTCTAGACTACAAAAGTGGTTTATTTTGTATGCTAGAGTCGCAAGGGGAAAACGAACTCTCAGAGTTCAAAGAATGAATAAATAGTCACCCATGGGGCGAAAGTAAAGATGTGAGGCAGACTAGAGCAGAGAAGTATTTGGAAGAAGGAGGAAATACATTTTGATAGCTAGGGTAGGAACTAACTAAAGAGGTCTCTGGACACTCACCTGTAGGGCTTAGATTTAACAGAGTGTGTATTCTGAGCCTGTGAAGTTTTCTGAGTGGGAGAGTAATACTGAGAATGGTATATAGTGTCTATGAATTTGGAGTGGTCACCAAAATGAGGGAAACCACCTAATTTTACTTTCTAAATCAGATAAATATAAGAAGTGGCAAGAAATACCCTCTCAGTCATATTTATATTTATTTTTTTGACTGGGGGGAGCCTCCCCAAGACTCATGTAAAAATTGCAGGATGGGAAGGGGGCTTCCAGGCTTTAGTCACAGTGGATTTTCCTGATAGGCTTTTGTTCCAATCTGTGTGGTCCCTTCAAAAATGTTACTACTTTCCCCTCGCTCTAAGTGTGAAGACGTACGCTTTCCCTGTGGCTCCCCCTGTGTGGATTTTTTCACCTTGATTATTCTATTATGGATCTTTTTGCCATTCGGGGCACAGTGTGGGAGTGGGACACAGTTCCATGTCACTCTAAACACCTGTCAACTCGGACCCCTCCACCATCTTGCTACTAACTCTATCTGCTTCATTATTGAGCCTGTTCTGCTCTTTTCACCCTAAGCATTAACCTCCCTCACTTAGCTTATTTGCACAAATGCCTGAATATAGGAGAATGAGCTCTGGATTTTTCCAAATTTCTGCTCAGCTAACTTAACAGGCCAAGCTCAGAACCAAAGGCTTTTGGGGTTGGACATAAAACATACCTTTAGTTGCTTCCCATCTCTGGTATTAAGGAGAATAAAGTAAAATTAACGTCTTAATAATTACCCCCGTCACAGGTGTTTAAGCAAATTAATTCTTGTCAGCAGGATGTGTAGGATGAGGGACAACCTGGAAACCAGAAAGATGGTGTAAAGGCTGTGGCGATAATCCACAGGTGATTGCTGAGGGCGCCACCTAACATAAGAAAGTGATTTTCTGTAAAATAAATTAATGAGATATACTAACTGGGAGGGAGAGAGTCATATTCCAAGGCTGTCGAAGGTGTGGGTCAGACAAGTTTTTAAATTCTTCCACATTACATAATAAGGTAATACTCTTATTAGGAGATCTTGTATAAAAAAGAGTTTGACATCCAGTCTCCTTGTTATTTCAGTTTCCTCCTCTCCCCACAGTTATTCCTGCTGTGAGATTGTCAAACAAACGTGTAAGACCTAGTGCTGTGCTTGTAGCTTGGAGCAGGAGAAAAAGCAGTTTCTAACAATCTTTGCAGTTTCCATACGGGAGTTGCAACAATTAGTTTCTTTTTCCTCAGACAGGCAGTATTTAGCATAGAAAAGAAGTGGCACTATGTTGGAACAGCAGAGAGGAGACAACTTGGAAAACAGGGTGGATAGCATTGAGCTTGGGAGATGCCCTGACTGTAGATCATGTGAAAAATCATAAGGAAGACTACCACCGGTTGAGTTTGGAGGTGGGGAATGGGAGGGATCAGGAAGAAATTTTTAACTACATGATCACAGAGAATAATCATAAAGAGTATGGGATATAAAAGATTCCTGGAAGAGTGTAAGCAGAACCTGAAAAGAGAGGATTTCTTTTTCTAGTTACCATAATGTTTTGAACAGAATTCTGAATATACTTTCTTATTACCCCAGCCTATAAATGGGAACTAATAAAAAGTTGAACCCTGAGTGATATACAAACTTAACATTTACTCTTTGGTTGAACTAATATGCTTAAAATTCATACTGTGTATATAAAAGAATCTTCATGAATATGTTTTATAGCTGTTATTGTCCTTCCTGTGTGATAGGACTTGTTAGAAACAAATACCAGGAAGGGGCTGCCAGAGGTATCAGGCTGCTGAGAACCAGATTTGGGAGATCAAGTATTCTGTGGGGAATTAGTCATTAGGGCTCTCCATAAACATTCCCATTCTTCTATTTCTTGGCTCCTGTAGCTTTGTACTTGCCAACCTCCTTTGAAGTTAGCTATGGCCTTACTTGGGCCAACGAATTGTGAGCAGATTAGCCACCCCAAGATATGTCTCTTTGGCATGAGGATTATTTTGGGCTGGTTACTTTTAAAAACTGCAGACAGGAAAGAAACTCTGAAAAGTAGAGTTTACTTACCCTTTGTTAAGAGACATTTACATTTGTAAAGGAAATCTCCATTTGTAAAGGTGTCTCCCTCTCTGTACTAGGAGGAAGGGGGAATAACCTTATCTCTAGAAACTCTTATCGATGCAGAAGGCAAGGACTTAAATCTGCAAAATAACCTGACTCTTGTTTACTGTACTTGTCTGGTAATCTCCCATAACTGACTCCCCCCACCCCCAACATCCTCCGTTGTCTTTAGCTGAAGATGATATTTAAGGTGGTGGCTTCAGCCATTTTGGGGAGTTGTTCAGTTTGCCTGAGCCTTTCCCATGTATACATATTATAAAGCTTTGTTTAATTTTATCCTGTTGTTCTGTCTCATGTGAATTTAGTTCCATTTTCCAGCCAGAAGGACCCAGAGCAGGTAGAGGAAATGTCTTCCTCCCCTACAGCCTACACTCCCCTCCAAAAAGCATGATTTATTTGACCCTATGAGACAACGCATGTTCTATTCCCCCTTTGCAGGTGATGGAAGCCTGTGTTTAAGTGAAGACTGTGTCAATCTGGATCTACAATGAGCAGAGACCCATTGGCCCACATTGGATATATAATGAGAGTGAGAAAAAAATCTTTTGTTTTCTGCCACTCTACAATTCACTGCAGCATGAATTAGTCCATCTTGACTTTTACAGGTGGTCTACATTATTGGCTTTCATATTTGGAGCTCCTAAAATTTATTTTTTCTGAAGAGCAAGAAATTTGAAATTAGAGAAAAACCAAAAAGGTATCAAAAGCAAGACCATGTCCAGAATGTGTTCCACGACAGCATCCTTGGGAAACCTATATGTCCCAACATAAACTGTCACAGGAAAACAGTGGCAAAATTTTACCAAATATTTCAGTTGGCTTTTAACATGAAAAGGGTTGGAATTTGTGTTTGACTTCAAATATATGCATTGTTTATGTTTGCTTATCATTTGCAAGTTAGAAGCATTTCAGTGAAAAAAAAAGAACTTAATTTAAGGTTCTATTGGCCATATGCCTTTTCTACAAAGGATTATAATAGTTTGAGTATGACATCAAGAAGGAGAGGAGTGCTGAAGAAGTGTCTAGTGGTACTGAGTCCATCAGCACTAAAAGCAGCAAACAGGAAACTGAATTCTTATGCAACAGATAAATTTGTAAGTGAATTTACTGTTTCCTGAGAAACTTGTAATAAAAAACTTTTGAAATGCATTTCTCCCAGAATTGTGAATCTCTGACTCTTTTGTAAAATCAAAATATATCAAAGATTAGTGTAACACTTTCTGGAACTTGGAAGTTTCAGAATGGGAAATTGAAATACCTATAGTTTAGGATGAACTGAACTTTTGCGATGAAGTGAGCTTACTTTGGACGGACCATTCTCAGTTAAAATGTTAAGCAGCCAAGAAACATTCAAAAGGCAAGGAAGTTATCAAGGATTTGGTATCGCAACAACTCTGCTATTTAGAGTAGAACAAATCACCCTGATTGATATTTGAAAGACTGAGAGAACAGGAGCTCTAAATATAAAGCCACACAACTATTGTTTCAGATGTGGGTTTCCTGAAAAATATTGAGAAAATGGACAGGGTTCTCTGGCTTAGTAAATTGGATGAAGAAAGACACGGTATTTTGCTTCTTAGACTCAGAAATATATACCTTTGCTTTCTTGGTAAATTCCATCTGAAATTTATGAAAGGGGTCTCCTGGACTAAAGGTAAACAGAAAAATGAAAGGCTTGTCCACACCAAGGCCAGCAGAACTGAGCCTGGAGTCCAAAGACAGTGCAAAGGCAGGAGCAAGGGACAGGGGCCATATCTGCTAGACTTGGAGGTAGCGCAATTAGTGAACATTGATTTTAATATTAATACTTATATTATTGCATATTAATAGAAAAAAATTAGCTCCAACAGCAAATTTCATATCTGCTACCCTTAGTTCATATCCTTAAAGGGAATGTGTCATGGCATTGTAAGACATCTAAACAACAAAACACTGGTAAAATATCTAATAACATCCTGATATTTCAGTATTTATTGGTGGATGCTGGAGGTCATCTAACGACAAAAGCCAACCAGACGAAGGAAGAGGGATCTTCTGAGGACAAAGGATAAAGACTGCAATCTTTCTTCATAATATTCCTTTGTCATTCCTCAGCATTGTCAAGTCACATTGGGAGGTGCAGCATGGAATTGAAGGAGGGAATCTTAGGAAGTTGTACATTTGAATCTTCTATAAGTTTTATAAAATCCTCTCTAAGTTTGGGCTGGGTGATTTCTTGACTCCTATGGTATGCTGTATATCTGGCGGCTAATGAGATCTCTTAGTAGATGCTAACTAATTGTTTTTATTTCATTTTACTTTGCCCCAAAACAATGTGTTCCAAGCTATAGGGTTGTATGGATCCTCATGGCATAACAGTGGAATAGGGTCCATTAGTGAGATGAGGGCCAGAAGTAAATTGTTTTTTCTTTCCTCAGTGGAGGGGAGGTTCCTCAGATATTATTTCTCAACAGTGGCACTTTAGGCATTCATGGGGAGCAATCCTTCTTTGTGCAGAACTCTTTATGTATTGTGTCCCTGTCTTTTACTCTACAAATTCCAATGCCATCCCCCAAAACTAAAAACACTCCTACATGATTTCAGATGCTCCCTGGTTGAGGATAGTATCAGACTGGCTTGAAAATTAATCTATCCAGCTTATGTTTATAATACCCAAAGCACTGATGAGTTAAAAAAATTACATAAAACATTGAACATACCCAGTATTCCTAGAAACTTAAATATCAAATACTCAGTAAAAATTAATACCAAATAAAAACAAAAAGATTTTCTCAAAATAGTCATACTCATTCTTTGAATAAACTTTTGGGATTTGTCCATTCAATGAAAACATTGATCCAAGTTCCTTGAGGCTCACCTCCACGAGCACCATTGGGGAATGCCAAGTGCCTCTTGTAGGAAAAGGTAGCATGGGTTATCTTTTTCTGTTTCAGATTCGTGAAGAACAAGTAAAAGGTGGAGAAAGGACTGAAGAATGTGATGTGTGTGTAGAGGGAGTGTACACTCGTGATTTTGTATCTTGACTCATGGATTTTATTTCTTTATAGCTTAATCAGTAAGCACATTTGGACTAAGAAAAGAAGCAAGACGCTTTAGTTTTATAGTAATTGATCTTTGCCTTTCTTTCCTGAGGGCCAGGGCCTCCATAGGTTGACTGCACAGTGTGACTTCCACATATAAATCACAGCCTGCCACCTGTTATTTAATAGCTATCAGTGCTGACTCAATAACAGTAAGATTCTGTAAAATTGTTCCCTCCAGGCCTGGGTGTTCCCCATAGAGGTAATTGTCTAGAAAATAAATTTCCTGGACAAAGCACAAGAAGTTACAAACTGAGGAACATCCTTTAAGGTCTTAGAAATTAACTTTCATCTCTGCTGACACGTCTGGTTCTTCATTCTTTGGAGTTATTGTTACTTTTCATTACACATGAATGGATTTACATACTTTTTGTTCAATTAAAGTACGCTGAAATACCCTCTAAGTATCTATAATGATTGTAGAGACTAGTGGCCACTCACACCTTCATTTTTTTTCTTTTCTAGCAGGTTTGTCGCATTCAAGTAATATATTATATACAAGGAAAAACACCATTGCAAAACCAATTTGCTAAGGGAATTGTAAAATCCAGCTTTAAAAAGTTACTGTGGCATCAAAGTAAAGGACCAAAGAACCAGATATTTTGATGTTTCTCAAGGTCAAACACATTACTAATTCATCAAATATCTCTTTCTGCTAAAGCTATTTGAAAAGCAAACAACCTGTTCTGTGCAGATGTTGTACTTAATGACTCTAATGCTTCAAGAAAAAAGGAAGTGATGGAAAAAACAGAATTTTCTACTGTTTTAAGAGATACCTTCATTGATCTGAAAAGCGCTTGCATCATTAATAAATACTTTGAATATTCTTAATAACAAAACCTGAGAAATTTTGACTGCAGTAGTTTTAGCTCATTGTCTCTTATGTCAGTTATGTCTGCCGGTTTAGGGAACAAATCATGAAAAATTCTAATTATAAAGAAGATTAAACTTTCTGTCTCGGGTCACTTGATTGTCTTGTCTTAGAAATGAAAGTTACTCTACTTATCCCTTTATATACATTAGTCATGACTGATCTGGCCCATCAAATGGAAAGTGAAATTGAATGGGGGGTCTGGAAATTTATTGTCACTTTTTCACTTACTAGCTTCTCAGCTTTCAGCCATGGGATTTCCTCTCTCTGGCCTTGTAAAATGAGGCTTTAGAACTGAGGACTCCAAAATTTCCTTTAGTTCTGGAGTTTACATTTCTCTCTTTAACTTTATTTAGAACTATTTCATCACACTTCTATTACGTGAAATAAGAAAGCTGTGGTAGTTATTCTGTTCAAGAAATGACTTCCAAAAAAGAGTTAGCAGAAGTTTCTGAGTATTTCAGGGTAGAGTCCACCATTTTTCATAAGAAAATTGAGAAAGGACCCAATCAAGTGTGATGGTTAATTTTATGTGTCACCTTGACTGGGCCAACAGTTATCCAGATTAAACATTATTTCTTGGTATATCTGTGAAAGTGTATCTACCCCATGAGATTAGCATTTGAATCAGTGGACTCAGTAAAGTAGATTGCCTTCCCTAATTTGGTTGGCATCATCCAATCTGTTGAGGGCCCGAATAGAACAAAAAGGCTGAGGAAGGAGGAATTCACCCCTATTTGCTTCCTGCCCACCTGTTTGAACTGGGACATTGGTCTTCTGCCCTTGGACTGGGGTTTACACCGTTAGCTCCCCTGGTTCTTAGGCCTTCAGATCTGGACTGGAATTACACTGCTGGCTTTCCTGGGTCTCCAGCTTGCAGACATCAGATCATGGGACTTCTCAGCCTTCACAATCATGTGAGTCAATTTCTCATAATAAATCTCTTTCCATATAATATGTTCTATTCGTTCTGTTTATCTGGCTAATACACCAGGGAAAGAAGCATTATAACCTGGGACAACACTGGATCATAGATCAAATCCTATGCAGCTTGATCCACACACACTGCCATGTGCTTGCACTACCACTAAAGTATACCATAAATTATAGCTGTCTAATCAGTTTGTGAAAAATTCATGTAAGAATAAATGATAGAGACAGAAGCTTAATAAATGAACAAAGAAGAAAGAGCAGGAGGAGAAGGAAGGAAAACTAGGAGAAGTGGCAATATTAATAGTGTTAGCAGGGGTGGTGCTGGTATGTATGGTCCCTCCTGACACCCAGAAATTCTGGAAAGTCACAAGCTCAGGTAGAGTAGGAATGAGAACAGGCAAATCTCCTCTCTTATTATAAGTAGATGTTGAAATCATTGATAAGGGTGAAACTGGGCTCTGGCTGTAAGAATTCTTGGCAGAAAAGGGCAGAGTGTCACTCATAAGTCATAACATGGAATGTCATTTTAGTGCAAGATCCAACCTATAAAAAGGCTGAGAGGAACTATCCACTTTATAGAGCTGACTCCATTGAATTTTCTAGATTGCAAAAGAAGGAAAGTCAGTAAATTATTTCTCATGTTGGACTGGATGCACACTGATGCCCATGTCTAAATGGCTGATGCCTAACAGATCTTCTTAATGTCTTGGCTCCAGGCCTAAAGCAGGCAAGGTCTACTTCTAAATCAGTTTTAGTGAGATGAGACTGTCTGCTAGTGTAGTCCCATGGTTGGTGTAGGGACCTGTGAAGATGCCAGCAGGTGGCTGGATTAGCACTGGGGGAAACTGGGCTGGATTTGGAGTTCGGCAGATACTGTGTGCATGTGTCTTCTCTGACTCAAATCCTATGGACTTCTCATATAATTTATTCTCTCCTAGCCAGGCTTTCTTTCAGGTGAAATCTCAGGAGATGCCAAATAATTTCCTGGTCAAACCTAGTTTTTAGATCACATTTAGAATAATATTACCAATGGTAGAACTGAAAAATAATCCATTGTATATATACTTAAAACTTTACTGAGCATTTCCTCCCTTTCTTTACTCCTTCCCCCAGGACAAGGAGCTTGGGTAGGTTAATTGGAAGAAGCAGAGGGAGGGTAGACGGTACCTGTGCATTATACACTAATCAAATGTTGACAAACTCTGCCCAATGGAGAAATTGATCCCTCAAATTCATTGCTTTCCAAAACAGCTATTCTTTACTTATATGCTGTGAAAAAAAAATATCTAATTTAAGCTGTTTATTAGGTTATAGTCTGCAAATCAGTGCTTGTCTTTGTCCTTGTGTTAGAGATCCTCAAGGGCACGGATTAAGGATGCATTTTGTTTTGTATTTCACCTGTCATCTTGCCACATGAAAATAGGCACATCCATTTTTAATGATGGTGATATTAATAAAGCCACTTATACATGGTATTGGGAATCTTTGACCACATATTCACAAGTAAAATTCAGCAGAATAGTATCCTGGTTGCTCGGCCTGAAACCTTAACATAGGGCAAAGTGAAAATATTCGCAGGCAGCCTGAAACTCAATAGAAGGTAAATGTTCATAATCAGTTCTGCTTCAAATCTCTCTGGATTTACTGTCTTTAATGAACCTGATAGAATCAAGAATTTGTGTGTATTGGAGACTTAATCTACATTCCGGGTTATCTTTCTTTGTGTCTGGCTAAGGCCGATATCTATTTTCAACAGACACTGGCCAGCATTCCCCATCATTTCTTATAGCAGAGTCCATTTCCTGTTAGTGACATGTTCGAATGCAACATCTAGATAGAGGCTTGCCAGAGTCTAATCCACATTATCCTAATGGCAGTGCTGCAATTGCAGGAGAGGACGTGATAAGTGTGATAGCACCAGGAGGAGAGGCAGCTAGCACTCTGAGTGACACTGACAGGCATTTTTCTTAGTGTTCATTCAAAAGGGGAACTCACCCAGAATGCTCCCTGATGAAAGAAATTTTTCTACACTGTTGATTAATCTTTGTTTTTCAAGTCTGGAAAAATTAAAAAATTCTCCTAGAATACATAAATATATAAATTTAGACAGAGTCATGATCATAGTCTTGACTGGCCCACTGACTATTTCAGTAATTCTTAAAGTCAGGTCCCTAGACAATACCATTGGAATTTGAAAAAGGAACTATTTTATTCCTTTGTGTACAACCCAAGCAAATCTACGATGGAATGATGATTAGTCTTTAGACTGTGGCTCTGCTGACCATTGTGGCTTTGTATTGGACACACCTGATCTCTTTGCCACTTGTCTATTTCCTCCATGCCATTGCCAATCACTGAGGAGCAGAACAAGACCATGGGACCACAGAGTCCTAGACAGGTCCACCTCCTAAGCTGAATCACCACAGGGAATGGTGTCAGCAAATGCATGAGCACTTGGAGTATTTTTAGCGAAAGGAGAAAAAATGCAAGCCAGGATATCATCCCCTACCCCATACCACCCTCAGATCCCAAATGCTTTCATGATCCAGTGAAATATAAAACTTCTCCTAAGTTGTGGGGCATTGAGAAACCACTGCAGGTGACAGCCAACCAGGTCCTCCACTCACACAACACTAAGGGTCAGGATCTGCCCATCTTAGCCCCCATCTACCATTTCAGCTACGTGTTCCCTCCATCTCTCACTTCAGACTGACCCACTTCACTCTGTCTGTACAAGAATCTGCTTTGTCACTAAGATTCTTCCTTCATAAGAGTGTCTCCTTGGTACTCTTATGAAGTACTCAATTTGGTAATTAGCTTTATCATCACCTTCAGTTTTAACTAGTTGAAAATTTCTTTGGAACTTTAAGTGAAACATATCACTCAAATGTTATGTTATCTTCTATATATCTTCTCCGTGATTGATTGATTGTTTACATTTTGGTTCTGAATGCTGAGTTGCCTTTTTATTTTCCCCTCTATTCGTGTCATGCTAGCTATTTTTCCGTCCACTTATTTTCTGAAAAACAATAACTCTGTCTCATCTTCTTTGTATGTGCCTGGCCTCCAACTTGTCTGCTTCCAACTCTAGCTTTGCTTTGATCTTGGATCTTGTGTGTAGCTCAAAGTTATACCATTAAACCGACTCCAGTGTCCTTAAAGATGCCTTGTTCCACCATGTGTTTTTCTGGCTTTTTTCCTGAATTAGTGAAATTTTTGACCTGCTCACATTCCTGTGCCCACACACAAATCATAGCCCTTCACTACTCCCTACTACATGCAGAAGCTCTTTCCACCTGGATTCCCATCCTTTCTATTTGACTTTACGTTGCCATGCATTTCCTCCTTACAGACTAACTTTGAATGGTTTCCAAGATTAGTGAAACAAGCCTGGTTATGGTTTTGGCTGCAATTCTTCTCTTCCCCTCTCTGCTGGGCAAATCTCAGCAGCCAAGTAGTCGCAGTTGCATATAGTATAGCCTGTTTGCATGGCAGCACAGCTGCTGCTGTCCATGATCCTGGCTACAGCCAAGGCTCCAGGCTGACCTCCAATCTAAGGAGCAGTTAGTCAGAAGCTGTAGATGCTAATCAAAGATGGAATTCAGATTGACTTAGTGCTGAAAGTACAGGCAGTTCTGTACTAATTATTTTTTTTCAGTAACATCTAAGTCGGCCTTACACAGAAAAAAAATAAGTAGTTCTGCTTATAGTTGCCTTGCCTTGGGAAATGAGAAAGGAGAGCAAGTGTCAGCTTGTTTATGAAGAGCAAGTACTGTGATTAAAAATCAAGATTAAAAACCTCATACTAGTCAGGAAGCTGTGATCACAGGAACATTTTCATTTCCTCTATTACTAGACTTTATTTATCTTCATGAGAAAACTTTGTACCTATAATGGTTGAGTCTCTGATTCTGTAAGTGAGTCTTGGAAAAAATCAAGGTAGTGAGAGACCAGCAATCTCTTTGGAGCTGCTAACCTTGGGGTGGGGGTGGGGGACGATGGACTCGTGTGGCTCTGCATCTATTGGATGGTAGAGGAGTGGGAGAAAGACTTTTTTTTATTGAGGTAACACTGGTTTACCACATTATATAAATTTCAGGTGCACATCATATAATTTAGATGTTGAGTAGACTACGTCATGTATCACCCCTCAAAGACTAATAAGCATCTGTCGCTGTACACATGTGCCTGTTGCCCTCCTTTTGCCCTCCTCCCTCCCTCCTTCCCGTCTGGTAATGACCAATCTGATCTCTGTATTTATGTGTTTGCTTGTGGTTTTGTTGTCATTTTTATCTTCTCCTTATGGGTGAAATCGTATGGCATTTGACTTTCTCTGACTTATTTCTCTTAGCATAATACCCTTAAGTTCCTTCCATGTTGTTGCAAATGGCAAGATTTCACCTTTTTTTTTTTTTTTATCACTGAGGAGTAGTCCATTGTGTGCGTGTGTGTGTGTATGTGTATATATATATATATACATCTTCTTTATCCATTAATCCCTTAATGGACACTTAGATTGCTTCCAAGTTTTGGCTTTTGTAAACAATCAAGCATAGTAACATCTGCATTGTAGGTGTCCCAGAAGAAAAGAGAGTCAAAGGGGCGGAGAACCTATATGAAGAAATAATAACTGACAACTTTCCCAATCTAAGGAAGGAAACAAATACCTAGGTACAGGAAGAACAGAGAACACCAAACAAGAGGCCCACACAAGACACATTATAATTAAAATGTCAAGAATTAAAGATAAATAGAGATTCCTAAAAGCTGCAAGAGAAAGGCAACAAGTTATATACAAAGGAAACCCTGTAAGGCTATCAGCTGACTTCTCAGAAGAAACTTTACAGACTAGAAGGGAGTGGTACAATATATTAAAAGTGCTGAAAGGAAAAAAACCTACAGCCAAGAAGACTCTACCTGGTTAGTTTATCATTCAGACTGGAAGGAGAGATAAAGAGTTTCCCAGACAAGCAAAAACTAAGGGAGTTTATCAACAACAAACTGGTCTTACAAGAAATGCTAAAGGGACTTATTTAAGTGTAAAAAACAGAAAAAGAATTTTAAGACTGAACATTTGTCATAAAATAAGGCTACCAGGAGCATATGTAGCATAACTGAATGATATTTTTGAGATTTGATAAGCTCTAGACTTGCACCATCCAACAGAAATATAATGTGAGCCATATACGTAATTTTAAATATTCTAGTAGGCACATAAAAATATGTGAAGAAACTGATAAAATTAATTTCAATAATATATCTTACCTACCCAAATATAGATAAAATTATGGTCCAATATATAATCAATGTAAAAAGTTTTTTTTTTAAGATTTTATTTTTTCCTTTTTCTCCCCAAAGCCCCCCAGTAGATAGTTGTACGTTCTTCGTTGTGGGTCCTTCTAGTTGTGGCATGTGGGACGCTGCCCCAGCGTGGTCTGATGAGCAGTGCCATGTCCGCGCCTAGGACCCAAACCAACGAAACACCGGGCCGCCTGGAGCAGAGCACGCGAACTTAACCACTCGGCCACAGGGCCAGTCCCAATGTAAAAAGTTTTTAATGAAATACTCCCAAGTATTTTATTTGAGCTAAGTTCTTGAAATCCAGTGTGAATTTTAAATTTACAGAAATATTGATTCAGAGCAATCATGATTCGGGTGCTGGATAGCGCCTGTGTCTAGTGACTTCGCTACCGGACAGTGCAGGTCTAGATGCCGCAGCTTCCTCCACTGAACAAGCAACTGAAGAAAGGAGCCCAATTATGGTCCAAGAATAACACCCAAGAATAGATACTGGCTGTATCTATTCTGATAAGAAAGAAATGGACCTTTCAATCATCACGATTTTGGAAACTAGACGCTTAAATTGCCACATCTTTTCTTAAAAATAAGCTCAATAAATAAATCTCTTTCTAGCCCTATAATGCTTGATATTATGAATTTTCTATTTGTTTGACTGTATGATTATGTTAGAAATAATAGGAACAAACACTGCCTCCAGAGCTAATTATTTTAGCTAACTTGAAAAATATTCTATATCTTGAAATCTTAAACGGGCTTTGCCTACATATAATACAATGTACAGTTAAAGTATCAAATGTAAAACCCACCAGTGGATTAATTTAATCCAATTCAAGTCTAATCAGCTCAATTAAACCATCTATTCTGTGATAAACCAGAGAATTTGACCAAGGGTTTTTATCTGATAGTCCTTTCAGTTATGCTTTAGAGTTACAAGAGTCCCATATAATGAGAGCTTTAGATCCACCTACTTCAAAATATTTGCCTTGACAGATTGTTCCCCATCTGATTTGAATAAGTGCCTTGAAAACTAATAGTGCTTCATTTATTCAGGGACAGAATTGTAAAATCCTAGAATATTTGGATGGAATGGTTCATAAAGGTGTCATCATTCAGTGGTCTTCAAATGGGCAGAGATATGTAAGGAGTGCTCAAAAACTGGAAAATAGAGATTTTCCAGGGCACAGTTTTAAGAATTTAATTATGCAATTCTCGATAATAGATATTTCCAACTCAAAATAAGTTTATCTGGTAAATTGTTTGATTTTTTTTAACCTCTTTTTCTTTTCCACAAGAAAGATATTTTGCACTGATTGTTAAATCTTACTATGGCACATTGCTTTACTGCATAAAATCTCTGGGACACAAAACAGGGATAATCATGATTATGACTAATCAGGATTCTATAATTTCATAGGACTGCTTCTATTTTCCTGTTTTAGAGTATATATTTCTTTTAAGAAAGAAACAAGGTACTAGAGTTTGGATGATGGAATGGCATGGGTGTATGTGGTAGACAAAACTTTAGTCCCCATAATCTTTGTCTCCTGCTGTTAAACGTGTATATTACCTGGCAAAAGGGACTTTGCAGATGGAGTTATGGTTAAGGACCTCAAGACTGGAAGATTATCCTCGATTATCCAGGTGGGCCCAATGTAACCTCAAAGGCCCTTAAAAGTAGATGAAGAAGGCAGAAGAGTCAGTCAGAGAGAGACAACAATGAAGAAAAGGTAGGAGAGTTTCAAAGGGTGAGAGAGATTCAGCCTGCTGTTACTGGTTCTAAGATGAAGGGAGCCACAAGCCAGTGAATGCAGGTGGCCTCTAGAAGCTCAGAACAACCCCTGCTGACAGCCAACAAAGAAATGAGACCTCACTCCTACAACCAAGTGAAAATAAATTCTGCCAACAACCTGAATGACGAAGGAAATGGACTCTCCTTACTCTGTCTAGAAAAGAACTCAGCTCTGCTGAAACCTTGGTTTTGACCTTGTGAGATTTCAAGCGAGACCCAGAAGAGCCTGCTGGATATCCGACCTACGGAAACTACGAGATAATAAATGAGTATTGTTTCAAGGCACTAAGTTTGTGGTATTTGTTGCAGCAGCAATAGAAAATTAATATAGGATAGAAATGATAATTTCTTTTAAAAATTTTGTCTATTTCATCTCTTGACCTTTGTTAAAGAATGAACTGCTTTTGAGGGACAGCCTTGTGAAAATAACGCAAAGAAATATTGATAGGAAATAAGGGACACTAAATTGTTTTTCACATATAAATGTAAGCAATTATTTTCAACTATCCTATTGGTGAGTAGTCTTTCTCCAAAATCTCGTCCTGAGGCTTTTTACTGCTGCTCCTCTTACCAACTGCTTTAGAATGGACTCAACAGAAACTAACTTTGGAGCTCTGTCTTCTGATACTAGGGCTTTAGAGGATCTTGTACTAGTATTTTTCAACAGTCTGTCAAAGACCAACCAGATTAGGTTATGGTAAAGGAAAACCCCTGGAATTCATGTCTTAAAGGTTAATGATGAAAAATTATACTTTAAAAAATGAAAGGGGATCAGGACTGTGGACTTATTAGTAACCGTGTGATCAATTATGTGGATTCCTGGCTCAAGACTCTTTCAAGGGCAATGAAAAGATGTGAGTCTAAAATGAAGTTCTTAATTTTCACCTTAATCTGAGAATGCAAGAAGAGATATTATCAGTTCATTTTGATGATGAATCTGATATAATAAATCATCTTGGGGATATGTGTTCTTTTTTGAGGACTTCTGGAAGATATCCTATTCACTAGGGGAAAGAAAACTAGCAACTCTTGAGTGCATACTATATGCTAAGCAGAGATTCCCATCTTTTAATATACCTCACACAAAAAAGTTTTTCTATATATAAATTCCAATTGTTTTAGGAGTGGAAAAAAATAATTTATTTATCTTCAATGACAACTTCCTCCTCAATAAACTCTAAATGTATTAGAGTCTTTAATGCAATGCTGGAACATATGTAGACCTGTGACCCTCCAGATTGGAAGTGAGCCCAAAGAAGCAACGTGCCGACAGTGGGTGAGCCCAGGAAATGCGTGTGGCACGTTGGCGCCTTGGCACACTGGATTTACAGCTGGCTACCCATGTTGATTTCAGCACAGTGACTCCACTAGTCTAATGGCTGCCTAATGAGCTGATGCATCCCTCTTTGGCTAAAATAGAATAAAAAGAAATCATATTTTTCAGTATCTGGACAAGCCATTTAAAATTGAAGAATAAAAAACGTTTTAGAGGAAAAATAGTTATGTTACATTGACTAAAGTCTTTAGAAAGCTTTAAATTTAGATACCATTTACTCTTAAGTTTTAAGTAGATATTTTAATTTAACTTTTTGTTCTGAGATAATTGTAGACTTTTATGTGGTTACAAGAAACAATACAGAGAGAGCCTGTGTACACTTTACTCCGTTTCCCCCAACGGTAACCTCTCACAAAACTGTCTTACAATACCACACTAGGATACTGTCACTGATACAGTCAAGGTACCGTCAAGAATATTGCCACCACCACAAAGATCCTTCGTATTGCTCTTTTATCGCCAAACTTCTTTCCCTGACCAGCTCCCTCCCTCACTGCTAATCTGTTCTCCATTCATAAGATTTGTTGTTTCAGGAATGTGAGGTAAATGGAATCATACAGTATGTGACCTTTTGAGATTGGCTTTTCTCACTCAGCATAGTTCTCTGGAGAGTCATCCAGGTTGTTGCATGTGTCAGTAGTTCCTTCCTTTTTATTGTTGAGTAGTGGTTCAGGGTGTGGATGTGCTACACTTTGTACTCATTCACCTGTGGAAGAACATCTGGCTTCTTTCCAGCTTTTGTCTATAAAGAACAAAGTTGCTGCAAATATTTGTGTACAGATGTTTGTGTGAGCACCTGTCTTTATTTCCCCGGAATAAATGACCAAGAGCATAATTACTGGGGCATGTGTTAAGTGCATGTTTAGCTTTTTAAAGAAACTTCCAAACTATTTTCCGGAATGACTGTGCCATTTCCCATTCCTGACAGCAGTGTTTGAGTGACCCAGTTTCTCTGCGTCCTTGTCAGCATTTGAAGTTGCCGCTATTTTATATTTTAGCCGTTACTGTCAAGTGTACAGAGCTATCTCACTGTGGTTTTAACACACTTATGGTTGGCAAAAATTTTCTCCTACTCTATAGTTTATCTTTTAATCCTCTTAATAGGAATACTTTTTATTGAGAGCAAAATATTTTACTTTTGATAAAGTCCAATTTATCAATTTTTTCTTATATAGATTGTACTTTTGGTGTCAAGTCTAAGAATTCTTTTCCTAGTTTGAGATTCCATTTCTCCTATTTTTCTGAAAGTTTTATAGTTTTACGTCTTATAGTTAAATCTGTGGTTCGTTTTGAGTTAATTTTTGTATGAAATGTGAGACTGAAGTAAAGGTTCATCTTTCTTTTTTTTTTTGCCTATAGATGTCCAATTACTCAAGCACAGTTTGTTGAAAAGCCTTTCTTTCTTCCATTGAATTGTTTTTGCATTTATATTTGTGTTGGTCTATTTCTGCATTCTCTGCTCTGTTCAATTCATCTATGTGTCTGTCTCTACACAAATACCTCATGGTCTTAATGCTGTGACTGTATAATATATCCTAAAATCAGGTTGACTGATGGCTCCTAATTTATTCTTCTTCTTCAATTTTTTAGGTTTTCTATTTCTTTATTCTTCCATATAAATTTTAGAATAATCTTGTCTATATCCACAGAAAATGTTTCCGGGAACTTGATAGGAATCGTGTTAAACTTGTATATCAATTTGGGAAGAATTGACGTCTTTACTACGTTTAGTTTTCCAATCCATGAAAACAGTATGTCTCTTCATTTAGTTAGATCTCTGATTTTTGTCATTTTCAGCATACAAGTCCTGCATGTGTTTGGTAAATTTACACCTGTTTTATTTTTTGGGGAGGGGCGGTAATTGTGAACGACATTCTATTTTTAATTTTAGTATCTATGTACTAATGTTTGTATATAAAATGCAATTGATTTTTTAATGTTTACATTTAGATGTTTAAAACATCAACAATTCTCTTAGCAACCTTCTGTTTTTCATATTTGATTATCCCATTTTACAGATGCCAAAACTGAGAGAAAGAGTGATTGAGTTACAGGCTGCATCAGTTACTGCTGCTACATAACAATAACAACAAATTTTCAATGGCTCAAAACAATTATTTATTCTCTCCCATGCATTTGCAAATCACCTGGGGATTAACAGAGAGTCAGCTGGTCTAGGCTGGGCTTGACTAAGTTGCAGGCTGAGTCCAGCTCTGTTCCATAGTATCCGCCTTTGGCCAGTTCTTCCTCTGGTGATGACAGAAGTACAAGAGGGCAAGCCTAACCACACAAACACATGTCAAACCTCTGCTAATATCACAGCTGCTAATATCTCATTGGTGAAAGCAAGACACATGCCAAATTCAGGCAGCAGTGGGACAGAGTGATAGATTCTACCTCTCGTGGGAGAAAGTATAACTTGGCACAGGGTATGGATACAGAGGCAGATGAAGTTGTGGGGCCAATAATTCAATCTTCATATGCCCAAAATCAGCTGTTAGTAAGTGGGAGAGCTAGGGCAGGAGCCGAGATCTGTCTGAATTCAAAGTACATTTATTTCTTTTTTGAACAATTGATTTATTCCCAATCTATAGAATAAAATAATCAGAGGATAGGCAGTATTTGTTGAAAGAAGTACTTATTCTGCCTCTTTCTAAAACATACTTTAGATATGTAGATATGAAGGTAAGTAAATATATAGATATGAATTTAATTCTAACTACAGTAATACAAAATTTCTCATCAGGTAAGCACACTTGTTAATTGCTCTGCTTCATTTATTATTTCTTCAATACCCTAAGGTCCTCTGATCGTGTTGTGTTATGGGACCTGAAAGAGTAACTTTCTCATAGTCACAGTGAAGTTCTTTTCAGACTTCAGTAACTAATGCTCTCTCTGACATTGTTCTGCCTTCTATTTCATACCATTCCCTAGCAAGCAGTGCTATCATCAAAGATCCCATGCATTTTTATTACCTGTTCATCTGCTGATGTTTTCAGAAGACCTTTCCAAAAGTCCTTTTAGGAACTTGTCTTTAATGTGTGCATTGCTTTTACAAGTCACTTGCGTGTTTTTAACAAGTCTGTAATTGCTCTCATATGGAGGAAATCTCTATTTAACATTCAGGGAGTGCAATTAGTACAAAACAATGTCAGAAAGAGGGAATTGAACAACATTTCCTCAACCTGACTGTCAATTATGGACTTTTTCCAAAATAGATGATTATCTCAGAGTTTTTTTAAAGAAGGAGTTGGCAGCTTCTGAGGACAAGCTTGTGAGAGAATCCTTGAGTGCTGTGGAACCAACTGTCTGGTGTGTATTTATACGTGACACAGCAGAAAGCATACACTAATGGTTTGATAATAATAGGCCCTTGTATTGTGTTTAGAATATTAGAATGAAGGTTTTTTAATAGATCAGTAAGGCTGTATTTTATACTGAAAAATCGTGGAAAGCAAATGTGATTTTGTTGTATATATCTTTCTATTTCTATCTCAATCAGTTCAATCAACGATGTTTTTACTAAATGTAACACCCGTTGAGTTGGGAATGCAATCCACTGGCTTGTGGATGTTATTAGGACTATTGATTGATATACTAAGACAGCCATTGAGCTTATTCAAATCGATGTGGGAGGACCTACTCTCAGCCTCATTCCTGCCTTGCCAACATCAGATCCAATAAATTATTAGCAGCTAAGAATATAAAATTTAGTGAGTTAAATTTCCATACAAACACTTTGATAGGAAAAAATAATCCCTATGTAATGTTTCAATGACCAAAATGGACTTTTGACTAGTTTTGCTAAGCATTTTGAAAATTACTGCTAGGGCTCCAGTTGCTTATTAACGGTTTTCAAACAATGTGAATATCTGACAGAAAGAGAAACAAGCTCACCCCTCACTGAGTTCCCTTTAAAATAAGCAGTTATTTCTTTTGAGGATTTATCTCAAGTAGCTGATGTTTCAAAGCTGTCCCTGTGGCTCTGAGTCACTCACTATTTCTTCGTAAAGGAAATTGGTTCTTTTATATTAACTGTTAAATCTGTATTACCACTCAGTTGCCATCAGTCTGCAAAAAAGCTTTTCATTTTCAACTTTTGCCAGTTTACATAAGTCACATTCAAACTTGTTACCCAAGCATCCACTTGGGCCATGGGCTGGGCTTAAGATTAAGGGCCCCTGCCCTCTCATGGCTTATCATGTAAAAATGGGGAGAGTATTATGGAAAAATATGTTACATGAAGGGGAAAAAAGCAAAAAATCAAAGCAAGTGCACTTATATAATAAGACCAAACAAAGCAAGCTACAGAAGAAAAATGTAATCTGATGTTCATTTTCCAAAAAGGAAGTTTTTTTGTGAAATGAATTGACTAATTAAACTCTTTATTTTTTTTATTTTTATTCTTTTTCTTTTCTCCCCAAAGCCCCAGTACATAGTTGTATATCCTAGTTGTAGGTCATTCTAGTTCTTCTATGTGGGATGCTGCCACAGCATGGCTTGATGAACAGTATCTAGATCTGTGCCCAGGATCCCAACTGGTGAACCCCAGGCCTCTGAAGCAGAGGACATGAACCCAACTACCCAGCCACAGGGCTGGTTCCCTAACTGAACTCTTTAAACTTGTATATGGTGGATGCCTATGTTCGTTCTGTAATCAAATGCATAGCTAAAATCTGAAAATCTCAATTGAATGTCTAATGGACATTATTTTATCGTTTGTCTATTTTAGCCTGCACTTGGATAGACATAGCAACTGATCAAGTGTGATACTGAATTTATAAAGTATAATAATTTCTTAATTTTTCATTCGTGGATTATTGTTTAATAGTGTGTTGCTAGTGCCTGTTTTACACCTGGAGCATAGTAGTTGAATGACAAATAATTTTTGAATGAATAAAAGTATCTCATTTGAGGCAATAGAAGGCCACATGATTATGGTTATAACTTATGGTGCTAGACTGCCTGATTTTGAAGTCGAATGTCAACACTTTCTAACTTTGTGATCTCAGGAAATCTATTTAACTTTTTTGGCCTAACTTTTCTCATCTGAAAGTGAAAATAATAATTTTTTTTTTACCTCATAGATAAAATGATGTACAAAAAGAATTTAGGTTGGTGACTGGGGCATAATAGAATGCAAAATTTGTTAATTATCGTCATTGTGGGGGACGAGAATTGGCCACCCCAAGATATGTCTCTTTGGCATGAGGATTATTTTAGGCTGGTTACTTTTAAAATCTGCAGATGGAAAGGAGGCTCTGAGGAGTAGAATTTACTTACCCTTTGTTAAGAGACGTTTACATTGTTAAAGGAAATCTCCATCTGTAAAGGTGTCTCCCTCTCTGTACCAGGAAGAAGGAGGGATGACCTTATCTCTAGAAACTCTTAATCAATGCCAAAGGCAAGGACTTAAATCTGCATCTTTTCTTCTGTACTTGTCTGATAACCTGCTGTAACTGACTCCTCCCATCCCCAACATCCTCCATTGACTTTAGCTGAAGATGATATTTAAGGTGATGGCTTCAGCCATTTTGGTGAGTTGCTCAGCTTGCCTGAGCCTCTTCCATGTATACGTGTTATAAAGCTTTGTTTAATTTTCTCCTGTTATTCTGTCTCATGTGAATTTAATTCGTTCTCTGGCCAGAAGAATCCAGAGAGGGTAGAGGAATGTCTTCCTCCCCTACATTATTCAAGAATTAATCATAGAAAATATATTTTCTCTGCTTGTTTTGGGACCTTTTCTTTTTCTGAATTCTGGGAATTATAAGCTAGTTTTCTTAACAAAAGGAAGAATATGATAATAAATATGTAATAAAAATATATACTGAATCCTAAATTAAACATAAATTATTTTGTGCATAATTTTGTGTTTCAGATTACCTACAACTCAATTATCACAAATTATCGAAATTTGCTATTATTCGTGCTTATTTGTATATTTTAAGTTTCTACCTACTCCTTTCTACAAAACATCAGGCAATTTGAAACAAAAAGCACATGCAAATATTGGGCAAAATGTAAATGCAGGTCAAAATTCAAGAACAAGAGAAACAAATAAAAATGCAATAGCAATAAAGAAAAATATAGCTTTTACAATTGTCCTAATTTTCTCTCTGAGTTGACAGAGATAGCTCTTCAAAGTACAGTGATCAATTATACAGTTCTTTTATTCATCACATAACAAACATTTAAAAAGTATATACTATGTGCAATATTGAAAGGTAGGAAGCTCAACAATTTTTCACGAGAAAGGCTTTTCCTAACCTTGGATTCTAAGAGTAATTTATCACAGAAGTTATTATATGGGGACCATGAAAGAAATGCAATCAGCAACGTCTTCAACAACATCTTTATTATAAATGTAGTAATCGATTTCATATGACAGTTTCTGGTATGACCTTTGACAAAGTTAAAAGCAATAATCAAAATCTGATTATATTTATATTACATTATGTTAATATTACGAGCATCGGTGTAAGCGAAATTGGGTATTTGAAAGTAAGAAGCAAAAATAATTGATTACTTGTCACAGTACTTGAAGGAGAATTACAACAGAAATAAAAATCACTTCAATAAACACTTATTGACTGTCTACTATGTACCCAGACCTGGGAAAGGTGCTGAGATTTTAAAATTAATGAATTAGAACAGACTCATCTATTCTGATTGATGAGAGTGAACTTCGTTCATATAGGCCAATGACTTTAAAGAAGTGGTCACTTTAATTTGATTAGAAGGCACAATCTCATTTAAAAAATGAAACAATTCTTTTTCTCCACCATCAGCGACAATTTTCAAAAGTCCACATTGAAGAATTAAGTATAGATTCCTTACTCAAATGTAGATTATATCTATATCCATCACCTGAAAAAAACTGAACAAATCTAAATAAAACAATAACAACAACAAAAACCTGCTTCTCTTTGAGTCAGTCCATGAATCATAGAGTTGCTCTTGTCAATATCCTCCCTCATGCATGAATCTCTTCTAAGACATCCTAAAGATGTGGTCCAGCGATCCTTGCTTGAACATTTCAAAGGAAGAAGCCCACTACTCTGGGATGTTCTTTACAGTAATTCAAAAATGGCCTTCCTGTTTGAATCAGTTAGGATGAACGCAGTTGCTAGTAACCCACTAACAACGGCTTAAATAAGACTGTGTGGTAGACTATTGGAGCTGGTTGATTTCATTAAAAACCAAGGGTTTCTTTAATGTTTTACCCTACCATTCTCAGAATGTTTGATTGCACTCTCACGCTTGTGTGCCTAGAGTCAAAATGGCTGCAACAGCTCCAGACAGCCTTTCCAAAAGAAGAAAAAGGTTTATTTTTATTTATTATTTTCTGCATGAAAGTCATTAGTATAAGAAGAATATCATTTATTGTATGCTCTTTAAATATGTCAAATACCTCTAATCTAAGGTTAATGGGCATCAGGGATCAGCATTAAGAGAAACAAGCATTAAAGTGTCTTATAGCATTGACATGCTCACATTCTCTTTTTCAGCACTAACATACAATGTAACTGAAACAAGGTAATATATTTAGTTTGCTACTGCTCAGACCCACTCCTAATATTTGCAGAGACTGGGCCAAGAGGACACATGGAGCCCACTTCCATTATATCTAAATATTTAAAACAATGAATTAAACTACCAAAGTATTAAATAAAATATATACTATTCTATTCTCCTCCCAGGCCGGGGGCCTCTCTCTTCGCTGTTCTTGCTGTAGGCTATGTGCTTCCTAGGCTTACTCGAATTTGTTGTAAACAGAACAGTTTAATTAAATAACCTCTTCCAGTCTGCTCTCATCACTCCAGTCAGGTCGCTGCACCTGGAGGACATGTGAAACAGGAACTCAGAAATGAGGATAGATGACATCCTAGTTGTCTGCTTGCTAGTTCTACAGTGTTAGGGCTACCTTGTAAAGGTTGGAAGCGTCATCAGAATTCCATGGATGTCAGAACGATAATACATGCATAAACTGTATTTTCTGTAACACTGTCAGTGGGATGTAGACAGCAGCCTAAAATCAAACACAATATCTGTAAAAACAGGAACATTCACACTAAGTGGGATAAATAGACTATAAATAGCCTCACATCAACTGAGGTCAGGTTTTGCTGCCAAAGGAGTTCAGGTCAAGTCAGGTTTTGCCACTAAATGAGCAATTAAAAACAAAGCAAAACAGAAACTTCTGTTTTTCAGAGCTTTCTGAATTTCAGAATTGCTTTATAAGAGATTGTGGAGCTGTAGTATGTCAGGCATTTAGCTAAGTAATTTAAATAGATTTTATAATTTAACTCATTACATTTTTTAAAGGTAGTTATAATTATCCTTATCTTACATGTGGGAAAAGTAAGGTTCAGAGAGGTTAAGTAACTTGCCAAAGAAGCTGTGATTTAAACCCAAGTTTGTCTTATCAATCCTACTAGGGCACACAAGACAGTCAATAACATATAAAGAACCTGGGATAGATTCCCTTGTAAGTTTCATGGAGAACCTTCTTCAGAATTATTACAATGATACACTTAGACTGATCCCTCTGACATCACAGCTTTGTCCATATCCCCTCTTTCACAAAGAAGCCACAGATAAGAAAATGAAAAGTCTTAGAACATTTCTGTGATATAATGTCCTTCATTTCAGCATCCTTTTAAGAGAGCTGTGATTTACTAATCTGTAAGCTATGACTTACCGATGCAATGAGACCAACTGTAGGATTAATGAGCAATTAATCAGTGGTTTAAGGAATATTTGCCTATCAGGTAAGATTCCTATTGTATTGTAAGCATCTTCCTCTCTCTGGAATGCAAATGTTTTTTATGAGCCTCCTCATGCTCTGCTGCTTGGGTTCTGTGGGTTATTTCTATTCATACCCTTAATGACTAGTCTTGAGGAATGTGTATTACAAGTGAAACGCACATCAGTAATGTTTAGTGCAACAGAACTGAAAAGGTCATCTTCCATCTTTTCTTCCAAACGCATAGCAAATCATCAATTGCAAGGATATAATCTTATGTTTTTAATTTGTTTATGTTGGTTGTTGTTGATTTTAATCAGTGCATTTCTTTAATGTTGATCTGAATCCTGCCCTTGGAATACACAGATGACATTTTGGGTCCACTGACAGCATGAAACAATTGTTCTGTGATTCACAAGCTCTCTCAGGCCTCTTGCAGGTTCAGGTGGCCAAGTGATCATGAGTGAGAGTGTCAGACTGCACTACTAGACTGAAGCGACAAAAAGTTTACTTGAAATTTTCACGTTTATCTTCTCCCAGGCTTTCCTGGGCTTTATTTTTATTTCTTATTTTACTTTACTTCAGCATGCAGGATAATGTCTGGAACAAGGTAGGTGATTTTAATAAATGAATGAATCCCTGCTGCCTGATTCCCCTGCGGGTGTCAGCTATAACCTTGACTTTTATTAGCGCCATGCTGTATTCTGAAGACTGTATTTGCCCTGTGGTCTGGGAGACAGCCTGTTCATTTGTGATATGTCACCTTCAGTACCCTTGTGTTAAAAATTCATTTCCATGCCATAAAAGGAGGTAAAGTAAATTCCAAATTATCTGTGATTTTGGAGGGTTGGGTAGTAGATTTTAAAAAGGAAGATATAAAGGGGATCCTGCCATGGTTTTCTGTGTCAGAGCTATTATTCCACTCTTCAATTTCATGAGGGGAGAACTGACAGAGAAGCAAGATCTATTTATCCCCAGACTTTATATTCTACTTTTCTCCACCTTCTATCTTATCTTTCTCTTAACCTTTCATTTTTCCCATTCTCCTTACCATAACAGTTTTCCCACAAATTCACCCCCTCTGATTCTTTTCCTACTCTGGTCTAAATCAACATGGTGTACAGGGGCACAGTCAGTGTTGGGAGAAAGTTTTGGAAGAGGAAAATATTTCTGTTCTTTTTTCTTTACATAATACGGGGAGCTTTTGTGTGTGTGTGATCTTTAAAGCTTATAACATAATTTCTTTAGATTCATATTACTTTTCAAATTGTATTGATCTTAAACTAAAATTAATTTTCATTTTCAAAGCCATCACCACCTAAAGAGGGGGTGGCTCAAAGGATTTGGGACACTAGGAAAAATTATTATGGGGTTAGTAATCCACAAACGCATCATAAAATAGGAGACTCAGTCTGACTAATCAAGATTTTATTCCAAATGAGTATCACTAATTTATTTCCATGTAGCAGTTATTAAAAAAAGAAATACTGAAGAATTAAAACAACATCTTAAATTCATTATTAAGTCCAGTTTATTGAGATTGGGCTTCTCTAGGGCTAAGAATCTGCTTCAATCTGTTTTGCTCTTGAAAGGATAAATGTAAAGAGTGAAACCCTAGGCAAAGCCATTTGGAGTCTTTCCCATGACTGATGCTACATTAAGTGAGGATTTTCTCCTAAAACTACTAGTCTTATGTGAATAATTTTTGTTTAAACTTACCTTTTAGAGGGAAAATTATTCTCCTTTTTCACTATCACTATTGAAATTTCACTATTTCACTATTGAAATTTGAGGGTTTTTAATCAAGATATACAATTCAGATAAATCAATTTTTTCTCTTAGGCATTTGAAGCATTTTTTCTCAAAAATGAGTTTTTGGGGTCCGGTTCAATTATTTATACATTATGTATTGCTCCAGTGTGCTATCTTAAAGGTATTTCTCCCTGGAAACGTACATAAAATAATTATAATTTAATTGCTTTTAAATGTTACATGATGAGATATGAAGTCATCATCTTACTTTTTTCATTTGAGTTGCTAATGATGGCTGCCTTTGATGTAAGTGTGTGTGTGTATGTAATTCTTTAAACTTAAGTTCTGGTAGTAATTTAGTCATATTACAAGAATTCCGTGAATACACTGTAAAATAACATAATCCTCTCTTGTTTCAAATATTCAACCACTGACATAAATTCCTAGACCTTGTCCAAGGAAAAGAGTAAATGCACATATAATGAGGCAATGTTACACCAAGATCTTGGCAATATTTATGGCCTTTGGCTATATGAGGATCTGAGAAATTTTATATCCTAGTAATGTTCCTCTTCTATATTCATTCTGTAAATTAGAAAGAAAAAAAGAATAGAGTAGGAAAAAAGAAAAATAAGCATCCCTCTGCCAAACACAAGACTGTTGATTTTTTCTTAATTCTTTATGATTTTATATCATTTTTCTTCTATCTATCCACCCATCGAATATCTAGTCTAATTTCTTTCCCAGGGTGGTCAGTTGATTTGATGTCATGTTCTTTTATTGGTCGTGGACTATGTCTATAATTGCCTCCCAAATGTGAACTACTGGTAAAAATATATTTGGGATGGGAGCAAAGGGATGATCAGCACTAAAATGTCCAAAATCCTGGAAAAACAGCTCTCATGCAAGAATCACCCAACGAAGAAAGGATCTGTCAGTAGGTTAATCTTTGCAGACAAAGAGGAATAAATTGTCCCCAGTTTGAATGTGTGAATCGAAAGGCCAAACATATCATCCCTTCACAAAGCACATCTTAAAATAGTGTTCTTAAAAGTATCTTTTGTGTATTTTTACCCAGTAGTCCCTAAACAAGCCAGGGACTTTGCTATTGCAAATAAACAATTTACATAAAAGTATTACTAAAATAAATATTACAATCTCTTTTCAAATTGTTCTTATCCATCTTCCATGAATATCACTTGAATCTAACCCTCCATTTTCAGGCCTTATTCATGCTCTTTCCTCTGCCTTGAATTCTTCCCTCCCCCTTTATTTCCTTTCCAAAACTTTCTGTGCTTTTAGTACCAAATTATAGTCTCAAATGGCCAATGAATTTATCTAAAAATACTTTAACCCGTATTGACATTTTCTTTCTCTGGATTTTATGGTATTTACAGTCTATACCTTATTTATTCATTCATTGCTTTTTTTCAGAAATATCTGTTAAATTCCAAGAACTATACTACAATTTGGAAATATAATAATACATAAAGCTCAAACCTTGCCCTCAAAAACCTCACAGTCTAATGTTAGAAACTAATAAAAATATACTATGAACTTTTCAACCAGACAGAAGTTTCTTGAGTACAATGAATTCTTTTCTTTAGTATTTATTACAATATCCATAGGACCTACAACTCTAGGAAGGGCATAGTAGTTTCTCAATAAATATTTGATAAAATGAATGTATGAAAACATGAATGAATAAGATGGAGTGATGGTTCAGTGCTACAAAATAGAAGGTCGTGGGAAGAGGAACCCAGATGGGTATGGAGGGGCTCAGCAAAAGCAATTGACAAGGAGATATTGAACTTTGAGTTGTTGCTTAAATGACAAAGGACAGTGACTAGGAGTACAAAGAAAGAAAAATGTCCCAAGAAATGACAAGACGACACAAGAGAACATGGAACCTTTTGGAACTGTGAGGAATTTGACATAAACCTCCCTAAGCTCCAACCCACCCTACATTTCTCACAACAAACTCCCAGATGTCCTTAACACTGCAGGTTTTGTCATCGTTGTTTTTATTTAAAGCAGATCCAATTTCTTTGCTTGAAACTCATGTTGACGTCATGTCATAAGGAGTGAATAGAATAACCTCTGGATTAGAAATCAGACTCTTCTAGTTATACCCAATATACTTTAACTCACTGTATGGCCTTTGAAAGTTAACTTTCTCTCTTTACGCCACCATTTCCACAAAACTAAAATGAAAATGTTGCAACAGATATATTCTGGGGTCCTTTCCATTGCAGAACATTCTATGATCCTTGACCCTTAACTCTCCCATTTTCAATAGGCTGAACAAGAAAGAAGTACAAAGTGGAACACATTAGGAAAATATCACAGAGATAACATATTCAGAAGGCTGCAGCTCTGCTTTCTCTGGAACACTGAAGAGAAAGGATGGGTATAGATCTGGTTGTGAAGAGTATAGTCCTTTTAGGGGACATGAGACGTCAGACCAGAGGCCTGTGAATGTTAAGTTACTATGAGACCATTTTCCTCCTAGGAAATGATGAAGCAGGTACCTTTCAAAGCACAGGTTTAAATAAAGGAAAGAACTTCTGCAGTTAATGAAAAATCAAAAGCTTATGGTGCCTAAAGAGATTAAAACAATTGCACTCAAGAATTTATCAGATGCTACATGCATCCTTCTACTTGACTGTATATTCACAGCTTTCAAAGACAAGCACCTTCATGAAGGCAGGGAGGCACGTGGCCATGAAGACAGGGGCAGTCCAGGACATGTAAAAACACTCATTCGGCGCCATAAGCAAGCTGCTGCCACTGTAGTACTCAGTCTATGTGTGTAAGAATTCTTATGATTTGCTCAGCTCTGTCTTACATCTGCTACTATGGCAACAGACATGGATAAGAAAGGGTAAACATTTGATAAAAGCAAGTGGGAAAAAATCCCTACCTTCAGAGTGTAATAAATATGGTGAGTTTTGTAATGGGAAGATTTCACAGCATGATATTGTGGAAAAAAAATCAGTATTAGGCAATGAGCTCATACAGCGTCCAGCAATTTACCAGAATGACTGCAGAGCCTGGAAAGTCAATTCACTCACTCATCTATATAGAGTCTGAGTAACCGCTATATTCTAGACACTCTGCTTGGCACTGTGGAGAATGTAGCTAAGACACATGCTACTAAGTGATGCTCTTTAAGTAGAAAAGTGAAAAAGGCTATCTGTGATAAGTGACATAGAAGCTGTACCAACACAAATTTCGCAGATTTTAAAAGGAGGAAAACATTATTTCAACTGAGAACATTAGGAGAAAAAGCAGAGGGGAAGTTGCATTTGAGTCAGTCCTCAGAAGGCATTGTATAATTAAACACGTTACAAAAATAATGCACAAGTTAAAAGTCATATATACTCATTAAATATGATTTCAAAAATACAGAAAAATAGGATGATGAAAAATTATTTGGAATCACCAAAATATAATTACTGCCTTAAGTCTCTTTACATGTAATAAAGTAAAATATTTTATTTTTTAAACTTTATTTACTGTGTCATTTTATATGTATTTCATCCTGATTTCTTTCTTTGTCATTCTTCTATAAGCATCTTCCCACCTTTTTCCACAGCCGTGATAAACATGATTTCTTATAAATGCACTGTTAATTGTCCCTGGAGTTTCTCATTCATTAGTGGTTGAGGTCTCCCTGGGGGTCCCAGGGTAATAAAGAGAATATAGAGACCAATTAGTCTTGAAGAACCCAAGGAAATTTTATTGTACTCATAATGCCTATGGGCATGATGGGAACAGACAATGTGATTTCCAAAACCCCAGCTAAAGGGAGTAAAATGTTTTTTCTAATAATATATCATCTGAGCTTCAATCAAGACCGTATTTTTTTCATTTCTATCAATTCAATCCCATTATAAAAATCGACATCCCACGTTATTTAGCAAGGACCGTTAAAAGAGAGACAGAAGAGAAGAAGCTTTTAATTTTCTTTGGAATTTTCACCTGGTGCTCTTATTGCAGTCTTGCGGCCATGAAAACATTGGATGCATTTCAGGGCTTCTGATAACCAGATGCCCAGTATACTGAGGTATTATGTCTACTCTGTCTACATGGGAATCTCAGAGTCAGCATCTGCATGCCTAAATATGACTATGCCAACTTCTGGATTCACAATGGCAATGTAAAGGCTGTGTAAATGATTCTGGTCACCAATTCCAATGTGTGTGTGGGTGGGGGCAGTGGTTTCCCACATCATCCACTGAGCAATTCTTGGACACCAGCCGGATGTTCTACCATTTAACTCAGTTCTGGTACTATCCACCTGGAGATAGCATCAGATCTCACAGATTAAGTCCTACAAGCCTCCACTGCCCCTCCACCCTGCCACTTCAATCATAAGTCCAGGTTGTCACCTGAGCTTCTGACCAATCAGCTGTAGATTGGAGGTTCCAATGACCCCTCTTTGGGTTTGATCAATTTGCTAGAACAACATACAGAACTCAGAGAAATATTCTACTTACTAGGTTCTTGGTTTATTATAAAAGAGTATAACTCAGCAACAGTCAGATGGAAGAAGTGCATAGGGCAAGTTATGGGGACAGTGTGCAGAGCTCCCATGCCCTCTTCAAGGCACCACTCCCAAATCTCCAGGTGTTCACCAACCCAGAAGATCTCTCTCTTCTTTTTGGTTTTTATGGAGGCTTCATTACATAGACAGGATTGATAAAATCATTGGCCATTTGTGCTTGATTCAATCTGCAGCTCCTCTCCCCTCTGCAGAGATCAGGGAGTGGGACTGAAAATCCCAACCCTTTAACCACATGGTTGGTTCTCCTGGCAACCAGCCCTCATCTTTAAGCACTTTCCTAAAGTCACCTCACTCACTTAACAAAAGACATCTTTATGCTCTCATTGCTTAGGAAATTACAAGGGTTTTAGGAGCTCTGCACCTGGAACAGGAAGGTGGATGAAGAACAAATATATATTTCTTAATATAAATCACATTGTCACACTATGCCACACCTCTCTACTCCAGAGTCACTCCCCTATACATTACCCAAAAATAAGAAACAGATGTCTCACTTTTGATGAAAGCAAGGAGCCATCTGTAATTTGCACTATACTTAGAAAGTGGAAGAGTGCTAACAGACTTAGCAGAGAATCTAACCCAAGTACTTACAAGGGAAGTACTGAAGAGGGGATCATTGATTTCTACACTGGAATTCATTTAAGAGTTAAGCATTAATAATTCAGGAATTGCGGTTTCCGCAGAGGGTAGGAATGAGACAGGGGCTGAAAAATAAGCAAAAGTTTGAACAGTTGTATAAAGGAGTGGCTGGGCTCCCAATCTTTGTCCCCTATCCTCCCAGACAAGATTTTATTTTCCTTTACAAATCTGAATCAGAGGGACTTCTGGCTGGAATCTTAGGCATCTAAGGAGGAAAAGTTGAGGGCCTCTCTTGGAAACTGAAACTCTGAGTAAAACTTTGCCTTCTGATTAGTAAAGCCTCGTGGCACATTTTCCCTACGCAACTTCAGAAAACCAACAGCAACGTTGATAACTGTCAAGAAGGATGGCAGGTCCTTTTCATAAGATTTACTGATATTGACGTTTGAAGACTGCTGATCAAAAAGCAGCTGGGCATCAAATTGCTGTGTAATGAATCCCTCCTGCTCCCTGTATAAGCACCGCCTGATCGCACAGAGATCCCAACCCCAGCTTCTTATAGTGACTCTTTTCTTGCATCTTAATGGACAGACTATTCCAGAAGGAGATAAAGTGTCCCTGTGCCTCTTGGTGGACTCTTAACTTTCAAGGGTAGTATCACGGGCAGCTCTATGTCCTACAGACTGCAAAATCATGCCTCCATCTGAGCATCCTCTTGTGTCTCTTGCTTTGTGAGACCAACTTCATAAATCCCCATTAAAAAGCTTACTATTGTCTAACTGTTAGCATTTCTTAATCAAATACATCATGATTCTGTTTTAACAATCTCATAATAGTATACATTTATTGCTTAGAAATATGGATGTGGATATCTGAAAAAATACTAAAAGAATTGAATGTGGTTGCATCTGGAGAGTAGGATGAAGGAAGAAGGAGAGGAAGGTTAATTGTTTTCTGCAAAAATCCTTTTAGAGATTTTTGAGTTTTAAAAAATAATTTGCAGCTAATGCTTTAATATGAGAAAGCAGAAGACAGACAGAATGAGCTCAAGACAGTGTAATTTAGGTTCTGCATAGAAAAGAGTCATGGTAAATAAGGTAATTGTAAGCACCAATTTAAAGGATCTCATGGGCTGCTCAAAGTTCCAAAAGACAGGGGAAAGCAGAATGACTTTAGTTGGTGTTCTTTTTAGAGATGAAAATTGGAATGCTAAAAATAAAGTTTTCCTGGGGCTATCCCTGTGGCATAGTGTTTACGTTTGGCACGTTTCTCTTCAGCGGCCTGGGTTTGCAGGTCTGTATCTCATGCATGGACCTATGCCACTTGTCAACCATGCTGTGGCGGAGACCCCCCATATAAAATAGAGGAAGACTGGCACAGATGTTAGCTGAGGTCTAATCTTCCTCAGCAACTAAATAAAATAAAAAAGTTTTACCAAATTTGAAGCCTATCTACATCACATAATAAGTATTTAAACTTTATATTGATTTTTCTCAGTTTTTGTGAATTTCCTTATAAATAAAGTTGCACTGAAAATTTAATGACTATATAAATCTTTTTTTTTACTTAGCCTAAAGATTCTCTTTTCCACTTACTATAATTACGGTTGTTTGTCCTTGCTACATTCTAAAAGAACGAATTCTGGGCCCAAAAGAATGAAACTTTACAGACTCTTGAAACTTGTCAAATTGCTTTCTGAGAGACTTATAATAATATTCACACTTACCAGGTAACAACTGAGAGGAGAGTAGAAAAATTCTATGAGTTTTGGGACCTGCAAATAACCCATTGTGGATTATGCACATAATGGAAAATAGCAGGACAAATAATAGCTTGAAAATTGTATTTGGATCAGTTAAGTAGGTTTGGCTGACACATTTTAATACATTCTGTTGGCAATGGGGAGCCATTTTTTTAAAAAATGAGGGGGAAAAAGAGTAAAAAACAAGAAGATCCGATTCAATAAGCATTTATGAAATTTCTACACCTCTTTATGCACCACTCAGTGTGCAAAATGAATAAGACATGCCCTTTGCTTTCCAGGGTTTGTAGTTTAGAGCAAATGAATGACATAATGATTAATAAATTTTAAACACCATATTGATTTGATAAATAATGGAAGTTGCAGTTACCAACCAGAGTACAGGGACAGGGTCCCTAAAATTTAATGGAGGTAACTTAGAAAAACTCATAAAATGTCTAGATGGAGCTGAGGTTTGGAAACTCATGACATCAGCAGATAGAGATGACAGTTAAGGGCATTCAGGAAGGAAGAGGGTACTAATCATATTCAGAGAATGCACACATTTCAAATATAATTTAAATCAATACATTAGATAGATAGATAGAGAAAAGCCTAAAATTACTAAAAGAAAATATAAGTGAGTATAAAATTTTACGTTAGAAGTCTTACCTTAAAGAAGATCAAAAGGAGGAATTGTCCAAATATTTAAAACTTGTATTCAATAAAAATTTTAACATTAAAATTTAAATGAAAACAGCAAACTGAAGCAATATTTTCAAATTATGGGATAGATAAAAAGCAAATAGCTTATATCTATAAATACATGTTTTTAGTTTTAAATAACTCTTTAAAAAATTATGAGGAAGGGAGAATAACTTAATAGTGAGACATTTACCTGACAAACACTGCAACTGTCTGATCAAGAGAGAAGAAATTGCAGTAGAGAAGAATCCCATAAAACACCTAACCAGCACTCCTTAAAACTCTCAAGCTATCAAAAACAAGGAAAATTCGAGAATGTGCCACAGTTAAGAAGAGCCTAAGGTGACACGACAGCTAAACGTGGTGTGGTGTCCTGGAAGGGATCCTGGAGCATAAAAAGGGCATTAAGTGAAAACATAAAAAATTTCAGTGAACTATGGACTTCAGTTAATAATAATAATTACATATCTCTATTTCTTCAATAATTGTAACAAATGTACCATGGTAATGTAAAATGTTAGTAATAGGGGAAATTGAGTGTAAGTTGGAACCCTCTGTACTATCTTCCCAATTTTTCTGCAAATCTAAAACTATTTTAAAGTCTTTCTTTTAAAAGGAAATAAAAAGATGAAGATCTTAATTGAAAAATTGATAACGGACATGAACAGAAAATTTAAGAAAAAGGCAAATTATATGTAAATAAAATGTTTAATTTTAGTTCTAATCATAAAAATACAAATTAAATTTGGTTTACTCTAAATAAAAGAATGGATACCTATCAAACATACGTTGATAAATGATGAAGTTGCGGGGGAACAAGTAGTCTCTTCCTTGTCTGGTAAGACTGAACTCAGGAGCACAAACCAGCACTCAAAATATACAAATCTGATATCAATCATTCCTTAGGGAAATAATTAAGGCTGCATTTGTAGACTTAGATACACATATATTCATTGATATGTTTTGCGTGATTTTAAAATATTGGAATATATATTACTATCCATGAATGAAGATGTAGTTTTTGTGAAATATTCAATTAGTGAATTTCCATCTGTGTCTAAATGTGGGAACACTGTTAGGTGCATATATAAATATGATTATATGCCAATTTTGCTGCCCTGAATCCATTTTCTTTTCTTTTCTAGACTAGGCTAGTTTTTTTAAGGTAAGTGCTTTTCTATGATCTTTGAAGTAGGATGATATGGGTATTTTGCTCTCTCTGAGCCAAATCTTGGGAAAGAGAATCTTGAGCTGTGTGGCTAAAAAGAATTATTTTGTGCCACACCTGCCATCTTTTCTCAACCAAGTTTCTGCAATTAGGCTTACATAAACTGGTTTAAGTGAGTACATTCCCATTTCTTCTAACAATGGTCCATAGCTAAAACCATACTAAATACAGAAGAGAGAAGTTAATTAACTACATGCGGTGGATATTTTATGCTATTAGGGCCTAATTGAGAAGAGCTGCATTCCTGCTACACAGATACCCTAAATTGGCAGGTTTCTTTCTTTTCTGTCTATGATTCTTTACTTATCCTTTCACTTTTCTGAGCTGCCCATAAATGCACAACAATTATACTTTCTATCAAAATGTGTTTCTGTGGCTTGAAAGTAACAGAAACTGCACATACAAATGTTTGAGTGTTATTAACAGTAATGTCCCTGGATGGTGGGCCTCTGTAAGTATTTTATACTCTCATCACAATCTTCTCTGCTTAGGAAGCTCCATGTGCATGGAATTTCTTTCTGTCCTTTGGAGTCAGCAAGTTTGTTTCTCCCTCAAGGGCTCTGCTCTTTCTGTTCATGTGCCAGGGGTACTTTTCCCCACATCTTCGTAAAGAGCCTCCTTTACATTCAACCATCATCCCTCAGGAGGCCTTTCCTTCTCATCCTTTCCAGTTATCTTTCATATCTTCTGTGCCTCCCTGCCCACTCCCACATTCACCTGGGTTATTGTGTTGACAGACTTTTACTACCTGAAATTATCTTTATATTTATTTACTTTGACTATTATTCCTCCAAACAGAAGGCAAGTTCCATAACAGGGGACAATTCATAATGATAAAGGGGTTAATCCTCCAAGAAGACACAACAATCCACTATGATGGTTGGAAATTTCAATACCCCTCTATCAGTAACTGACAAATCCAGCAGGCAGAAAATTGTAAAGATATGTTTGAATTGAACAGTTCCATCAATCAACTGGATATAATTGACATTTATAAAATACTTCATAAAGTATCAGCAAAATATATATTCTTCTCCAGCTTGTATGGAACATTCATCAGAACAGACCACATTCTGGCACATAGAAATTACCTTATTAAATTTAAAAGAATAGAAATCATAAAAAGTATGCTCTCATACCACAATGGAATTAAACTAGAAATCAATAACAGAAAGTTAGCTGGAAATCCCTATATTTTTTGAGATTAAATGACACACTTCCATATAGCACATGTCAGAGGAAAAGTCTTAAGGGAAATTTTAAAATATTTTGAATTAAATGAAAATATGACCTATCTAGATTTGTGGGATGCAGCAAAAGCAGTGCTTAGAGGGAAATTTATGGTGAATGTATTTATATTAAATGCATAGATTAGAAGTTTAGAAAGATCTAAAATCAATAATCTAAATTTCTGCCTTAGGAAACCAGAAAGAGAAGAGAAAATTAAATCCAAAGTAAGCAGAATAAAAGAACTAATAAAAATTAGAGGAGAAATCAATGAAATTGAAAATAAAAATTAATAGAGATCAATTAAACCAAAACGTGGTTCTTTGAAAAGATAAATAGAATTGATAAACCGCTAGTCAGGCTAACCAAGAGAAAAAGAGAAGAGACAAATTGCTAATAACAGAAAGGAAACAAAAGGTAAATCCTATGAGAATTAGCCCATTACATGTCTGGTCAAGGGCTATACGTTATCATGTAGAAAATACTTGGTGCTTAGTAGCTACTCAATAATATACGCCACATAAAAATGGATCACTTTGAATAGCTGAATTTATAAATTTTCTGTAATAAAAATGTATTATTTTTATAATTTAAAAATGAAAAATATTCGGGGCTGGCCCCGTGGCCGAGTGGTTAACTTGGCGCGCTCCGCTGCAGGTGGCCCAGTGTTTCGTTGGTTCAAATCCTGGGCGCAGACATGGCACTGCTCATCAAACCACGCTGAGGCAGTGTCCCACATGCCACAACTAGAAGGACCCATGATGAAGAATATACAACTATGTACTGGGGGGCTTTGGGGAGAAAAACAAAAAAAATAAAATCTTAAAAAAAAATGAAAAATATTCTATAACTTTTTAAAAAAACAGTCAATATCTAACAATGTAAATAAGAAGCAACATTGAAACAAAGGAGAGATGAAGCAATCTGTCAATTAAGCAAACGCTTTTCTTCCTTTTTTTTGTTTTGTTTCAGAACAGCAAACAAAGAAATCTGTCAAATTATCTTGACATAAATACATTGAAAAGTAAGGTCATTGAATATCAATAATTATGAAGGTTAAATGAAGTCAGTGTGTGAAGTAGTATCTACAAATAGTTAAAAAAAGAATAAAAATATTTCACCTATTTATCAGGGAAGATGCAGTTGGAAGGTAGAAAGAGGGAGGCGTCAGATCTAAATCAGAAGAGGATCAGTTAAGATTATTAGCTTGAGAGCAGAAAAAATGTACTATGGGGGCTACTCTGAGTATGTAGATTACCACTGTCCTTGGATACAATATTGAGAAAATAATTTCTAAGATGCCAGTGAGTGCACTATTAAATTATCTAAATATGGAGTTCAGGCAATGTACAGAAACCGGTAACCTGGGAAAACAGAGCAAGATTATAAACTTAAAAAGATATAATGAGGTAAAATTTGGTTTAGTGAAAAGCAATTTTCTTCAGTGGAGGGGTAGAAAGTAAGATGTGGTCAGAGGGGAATTCAGTTTCTTGACCACTTGCAAGCATCTAGCTAGACATATGAGGGCATCACAATGGTACCTAAAAGCAGGCTAGGGATACCGAGTTGAACGGCTGAGGGCCTGGCTGAGCAGGCTGTTTCAGCCTCAGAGCCAAAAAAGCTCTTCTCTCTTCTCCAGTGAGCAAGGCACACACAGCCCCAGGCAACTCTCCTCAGGCAGCGGGCTGAGAGGCACAGTATCCTTCCTTCCCAATGCCCAAAAACCTCCAGCAAAGTTTAAAATTAATAGGCAGCCACATAAAAGTGGATATAAAATAAACTTTTAGTACTTCTGCAATATACCCAGTCCCTTTATTTGCTCCTTTTGTACCATAATCACATTCCTTTATGATTTGCTTTGGCAGTGAAAAAGTAAGTATAGAATGGTTTGGCATTTTTATAAATGGATTTTTTCCTCTTTCTTCAAACACTGTTGAAAAATATTTTCTCTTGAGGACTCTAAGCGCCTGAGTGGGAAATGGACAGTTTATTTCATTTTAATTTTCATGCCATGAATTATAACAATTTTAACTGCACAGTCGCATGAGTTCTGACAAATGTAAACCACCATTTAACCACCGTGCTAAACAAGAGATAGAAGATCTTCATAACCCCAGACAGTTCCCTCAGGTCTCTGTTCAGTAGACCTCCTCCTTTGCCTGCCTTTCCCTCATTCCCAGGCAACCACTGCCCTGATTTCTATCACAATGCATTAGCTTGCTACTTCTAGAAACTCACGTAAATAAAATCATCCAGTGTACTGTTTCAAGTAAAGCTTCTTTCATTCTGCATAATATATTTCTTTTGTTTTTAAAGTTTCATCCATGTTGTTTATGTATCATCAGTAGTTCATTCTGCTTTCTTTCTGAGTAGTGTGTTCTATTATGAATTCAGCAAAATTTATTTTGTACTCACCTATGAATGGACAATTGGGCTGTTTCCAGTTTGGGCCTATCATAAATTCATAGATTATATGAACATTTTTGAACAAAACTCTTTATAAAAATGTGATTTTATTTCTCTTGAGCAAACATTTAGGAGTAGGATTGCTGAGTCATAGGGTAGGGATCTGCTTAACCTAACGAGAAACTCTGAAATAAATTTACAGTTTACTCTCTATGGTAGACAGAATAATGGTCGCCCAAAGATGTCTACATCCTAATCCCCAGAACTTGTAAATATTGTACTATTCACATGCAAGGGATTTTGCAGATGTAATTAGGTTAAGGATCTTGGGGAGATTATCTTGTATTATCTTGGTGGCCCTAATGTAATTACAAATAACTTCTTATAAAGTAAAGCAAGCAGGTCAAAATCACAGAGAGGAGATATGATGATGAGAGAAGAGGTTGGAATAAGGCCTTTGAAGATGGAGGGAGGAAACGATCATGAGCCAAAGAATGCAGCTTGGCGTTAGAAACTGGGAAAGGCAAAGAAACAGATTCTCTTCTGAAGTATTCAGAAGGAGCACAGTCCTGACATGGTCCTGCCAGCACCTTGATTTTAGACTTCTGACCTCCAGAACTCTAAGAGAATAAATGTGTCTGGTTTTATGCCAGGTGGTATTTGTGAAGAGAAGCAAGAGTTAACTAATACTCGCTACCCTCAGTAACATATAATGGTTGAATCACATCTCACCAAAATTTGAAATTGTCACTATGTGATTTTAGCCATTCTGTTAGGTATGTAGTTGTATCTCCCTGTGATTTTAATCTGCAATTTGAATTTTCCTAGTGACTGTTAGAGCATCTTCTGTGTATTTTGTGAAATTCACAAATTTTCTTTTGTAAAGTGTCTGATGAGTTTTAACTGTTATTATTATTATATTCTTTGCCTTTTTATTACTGAGTTGAAAGAGTCCTTTAGGTATTCCAGATATTAATTCTTTATGATGTATGTATTACAAACATTTTCTCTAATTGGTGGCTTATCTTTTCATTTTCTTGATATATTTTGATGAGCAAAAAGTTTAATATTGACAAAGTGCAATTAGTCTTTAGTTTTTATGGTTAGTGCTGTCAGTGTTTTAAGAAGTCTTTCTTACCTCAGGATGAAAAATATATTCCCTATGAATTTTGGTTTTGGAGCTTATATGTTTAGATATGTGATCCACCAAATTAAATTTTGTACATGGTTCGGTATAGGGGTTGAGGTTTATTAGCTTTCATAAAGATGTTCAGTTTTTCTACTATCCTTTATTGAAGATATTTCTTTCCTCATTGAATTACCTTAGCACTTTCACCGAAAATCAATTTACTATATATATGTGGTCCTGTTTTAGGACTCTCAATTTGGTTCAATTAATCTATTTTTGTGTATCCTTAAACTTTTAAATATAAACTGTGTACATCATAAACTTATCTTGAGCAGGATTTTTTGATGAGAATAAAATTTTAATCAGGTTGAAGTCCAGTTTATCAAGTTTTTGTTTTACAGATACTGCTTTATTTTTTTATCTTATCTAAGGAAAGCTTTTCTACTCTAAGGTAGCGAAGATATTCTCCTATTTGTTTATAGGGTTCTCTTAAAAGTTTTTATGTAACATATTATCATTTATAAATAAGATTAACAATGTTTTACTTCATTTTTTCTAAACTTTGTTTAATTTTTAAAAAGTTTTCTTTTCTTGTTTCATTGGCTAGTGTCTCCAATACACAGCTGAAAAGAAATGGTGAGAGGAGATATCCCTGCTTTGTTCCTAATCTTGGAAAGCCTTTGGCATTTGACTATTAAGTCACATTTCAATTATAGTTGTTTTTCTTTTCTTAGATGCCCTTTAATAGATTGAGGAAGTTCTCTTCTACTCCTAGCTAGATGTAGGATGTAGGAGTGTTTTTAAGATGAATAAGTGTTGACTCTGTATTTATTGAGATTACCATAAAAGTATGTTCTTCTTTATCCTATTAATATGATAAATTATGTAATGTGATTTTGAATACCGAATCAACTGTACACTTTTGTGATAAACTACACTTAGTCTCAATAGATTATTCTTGTTATATATTGCTGGCTTCAATGCTCTAACTTTTTTTGAGAATTTTTTTGGTCCATATCCATGAGGACTATTAGTCTGTAATTTTCTTTCTTAAGATATTGTTGTCTGGTTTGGTATTAATATCATACGATCTCATAAAACATGTTGGGAATGGTTCTCTCCTCCTATGTTTTTGCAACAATTTGTATAAGTTTGGTATTATTTTTTTCTTAAATGTGGGATAAATTTCACCAATAAAAACATCTGGACCAGAGCTGGAATTATATTTTTGAAAACTTTTACTTGTGCATTCAATTTTTTTAAATAGACATAAAACTATTCATAGTTTCTATTTTTCTGGCATTTTTTGTCAAATTGTACTGTTTAAGGATATTTCCATTCCATCTAAGTCATTGAATTTATTGGCATAAAGTGTTTTATAACTTTTTTAATTCTCTTTAATGTTTATGTGATCTTTAATGCTTATTAATATGTATCTTTCCTTTCTGATATTGGTAATTTGTGTGTGGGTGCATGTTCTTTCATCAATGTTGCTAGCTAGAGTATTCTATAAATGTCAATTTGATCAGTTAGTGCTGTATGGTTTACTCGTTTTCTGCTGGTTGGATTTAACAATTAGTGACAGAATGGGTTTGAAGTTTCCAGAGTGTCTGTGATTTCATCCTTGTGTTATTGCTGTCAGGCTTCACAGTGTTTGCTGTTTCCTTCCTCTTGCCAGGGCCATGTGGAAAACTTTCTAGATGCTCATTGTGAGAACCCTGTGGGATTCCTGCAGAAAAAGCCTGGAAAAGTGTATGCCCTCACTGAGACTGCAACTTCCAGGAGTTACTTACTGATACACTAATCCACCCTCAACCTCCAGCAACTTGTCAAAAATACTATTTAAATTTTCTTCCACTTTAGGTGTCCGCAGCTGCTGCTCCAGATAAGCAACACTCACTTGCTATATCCCTCTACATGACCTGTCTCTCTAGAGTTAATGGGAATATTTTCCTTGTGACTTCAGTCCTCTGATAAGTACATGAAAAAACTTTGGTTTTCAATTTGCCCAACTTTTTTTACTTGTAAGGTCAGGAGTGACACCTTCCAAGATATTTACTTGTCAGAGCTGCAACCAGAAGTTCTCAATAATCTTTTAAATTATATTTTTAAGTGAAAAGATATTTTACATTTCACATGGATTTGCCCTATCTGTTGCTCTTCATTCCTTTGTGTAAATCCAAGTTTTTATTTTATGCCAAATAAATATTAGATTTTTTTTTCATCATTTGATGTAAGGTCAGTTTAGGATGAATTCTCTCAGCTTTTGTTTCTCTGAAAGAATCTTATTTTCCTTTCATTTTTATTTGCTTATTTTTTTGAATGTAGAATTCTTAGTTTTCTATATAATGTGTTGGAAGATGCTTTTAAATCTTTCTCTTTATTACTGATTTTCATAAATTTGATTATGAAATAACTTCATATGATTTTTTTGTTTGTGTGTTCTGCTTGGAATTCATTGAGTTTTGAATTAGTAAATTTATACTTTGGAAATTTTTTGTTATTATTTCTTTTAATATTGTTTTCCATCCTTTCTGTTTTCTTTTTGGGATTCTGATTACACGTATGCTGGATCTCTTGACATTACAACATGGGTCATTAAGGCTCTGTTCAATTTATATTGGCCTTTTTTTACTCTATGTGTTTTGGTTTCTATAATTTCTATTAATATGTTTTTAAATTTGTTGATTTTTCTTTGAAAGTTTCTATTAACCCATCTAATTAATTTTTCATTTTATGTACTGTATTTTTGTATTATGTTATTTATGTTTAATTTTTTAGCTTCCATATCTCTTTTCATTCTTTAATCCTTGAACATATTTTTTTTTTTAAACATTTTATTTTTTTTCCTTTTTCTCCCCAAAGCCCCCTGGTACATAGTTGTATATTCTTCGTTGTGGGTCCTTCTAGTTGTGGCATGTGGGATGCTGCCCCAGCGTGGTTTGATGAGCAGTGCCATGTCCGCGCCCAGGATTCGAACCAACGAAACACTGGGCCGCCTGCAGCAGAGCGCACGAACTTAACCACTCGGCCACGGGGCCAGCCCCAAAATCCTTGAACATATTTTTGTTAGCTCTTTTAAAAGTGCTAATTTTATATCTCTGTCATGTCTATCCCTGTTTCTGCTGACTGACTTGTTCCCTGGTTATGAGTCACATTTTCCTCATCATTACCAGGAGTTTTTGATTTGACATTGCATAGTGTGAATATAACATTGTTGAGTTATGAATTTTGTTATCTTTTAAAAAATATTAGAATTTTTTTCTGCAGGAATTAAGTTACACACCAATCAGCTTGATCATTTCAAGTTTTCTTTTTAATTTAGTTGTGGTGGCTTAGGAAATCTTTTAATATAGGGTTAGTTTAGCGTTACTATGAAGGCATGATTTTTCTGGGGTCATTACTGAGTGTCTTTCACAATTAAACAGGGAATATCCACTCTGATGAGTTAGAACTCAGTTTCTCACAGCCATGTGGAAATTGTTTAGCTTATTGCTTCATAGTCATTCCTTTCTTGGCATCATGGAGTTTCATCCTACACATGCATGGCATAGAATTTAGCAATCAACTCAACAGGAACCTTGACTAGTTTTCTAGACCTCTTTCTCTATTTAGTTTCCTCATCTTCATTCTCTGAAATTCCCCCCACTGTATCCTGCCTGAACTCTGATCTCTCACTCCTAAACTCAGTGAAATTTTCATACTTTACTTGTGTTACCCTGCACTGTTCTCTCCCTACCCTGTTCTCTGAAATATGCTTGCGGACAGAAAACTAGAGTGACTGTAGATCTCTTCATTTTTCCTTTCCTCTCAGGGATCACAGTTTTGAAATGGCTGTTTCCAATGTTCAAAAAGAGTTGTCTAAATATTTTACCTAGTTTTTTTTTACATGTCCATAGTAAAAGGGCAAGAGTACTCCAGTTGTTTTACCACGGTCAGGAACAGAATTATTATAATTATGTTGAAGTCTCATCTGCTGGATCTAAAATCTGCGTCATTTCTGTGTGTCTATTGACTATTTTCCTCTAGACTTGGTGTTACTGCATTTTCCTGTATGTTTTTGTGTCTAGTAGTCATTTATCTTATACTGGATATTTTAAGTAATGTGTTGAAGAGACTGAATTTTGTTATTTTCCTCTAAATTGCATTGAGTTCTGTTTTAGCAGGCTGTTATTAGTGAGTTATCTTGATTTTATTGAGGCTTGAATTTGTTATACTGTGATACCTTACATTATACTAAGTTATCCTTTGAGTTATATTAACTTATGCTTTGTATACATCAATCTAGTTTTTTTTCCTGTTAATCCTAGAGAGAACCCCTTAGGTCTGGGATATGGGTTTTAATGATAAGACATGGTCTTTCCGGGAATTCAGTGGAAAATTAGAGATGATGATCAAGGCCCTCTCGTTTGGCATGAACGGAACATAAAACTCTGTCTCCCTAGCAGCCAGTAACAATTGAAATCTCTGGTCATGTCTTTCTTCCTTTAAAGCTGTTGTTTCTCCTGGACTGTCTGGGGTCTGAGCTCATGTGTGAACAATTCAGATGTCAGCCACAAATTTATGGGAGCGTTCATGGGCTTCACGGATTCCTCTTTTCTTAGAATTTCTTTCCTCAATTTCCACCTGCTAAGGCTGTCCTAACCGTCAACATATGACTACCCAGTCCAATGGGACTGCAGCTTTACACTTGATCTCTGTCCCCTGCATGCCTTGTGGACTGAAGAATTTTCCTTAGGTGATCTCACTCAGTATTGTTTCCTTGTTCAAAGGTCACAGTGTCTGCAGTTTTGCCTAATTTTGCCTATTTTGATTGCTGTGCAGTGCCTTATAACTCTTGATTTACAGATATTGTCCTGAGTTTGTCATTGTTTTTAGCAAGAAGTTTTGTATGATACAAGCTATTCATTACCGGAAGGGGAAGGGGCTCTTTTTGTTTTTTTTTTTTTTTGTTTAGTTGAACTGTCTGAGACAATCAAATGTATGGATATATCTGATATCCTATTTGCTTTATCTTCTCAAATATGTAACACTCCTGATATGTAGTACCATGTGGAACCTCTCTCAAATTCTATTTAGACATTTAGGCTATAAGGGATTTAGGAAATAATAAATATGAGTGATTCAGTACCATTTCTCAATGAGGTTAGGAAGTCAGTTTGTTAGAGTGTGATAAACCAATTCACAAGTAAAAATATAGGTGTCTATGAGCAGACCAATGTCCTTGATAAGTTTATCACCTTTTTCAGTTTTTGATCCCTGAGAATACTCCCCAGCCGTTGCTAAACCTATTTATGCTTTTTTGATTGCTCTGTTCATTCCACTAGCACTAATTGTATGCCTGCTATGTGCTAGTTACTGTTCCGGATGCTGTGGATTAACAGGTGAGGGGAGCAAATGCAGAATATACACTAGAGGATACATTATAGTGAGAGACAGACAAAAAGAAATTAAACTAATAAATGTCTGTTATATCAGGTACGCGCTGTGCAAAAGAGTAAAGCACGGTTAGGAGCTGGAAAGTGACGGGGTGCTATTTTCATTAAAGTAGTCAAAGAAGGCTTCTCTGAGGAGAGAATATTTAAATAGAGATCTGGGTGGAAAAAAAAAAAGAAGAAATGCAAATAACTGGAAAAGAGCATTCCAGGCACATGCAACAATGAGTATGAAGGCTTTAAGGATGGATTTCCATTAGTGTGTTCAAAAAATAACAGGAAGCCCAGTGGGATTGAAGCAGAGTAAATAAAGGGCATGCTGGTAGAGACCACAAGAGGAGGCGAGGCCTAGATAGTATTGGCCATGATAAGATATGTAGGTTCTAATAAGTGTTATATGAAGTCATTGGAACATTGAAAACATGAGAGTGATGTGATATGGTTTATGCTTTTACCCAGTTATCCTGGCTGCTGTGTGAAGAACGGACTATAGAGCAGCAGTACGGGATAAGGAGATTATTTTCCCTAGGAAGCCATTACAGTTGACTGAACAAAAGATAATACTGGCTTTGGCCAAAGTGAGCATGGTGGAAGAAGTAAGCTATGGTTTTCCTCCCTCTCAAACCCTTAGCATGTTTCGAAGGCCTGCTTTCTTTATTGTTTTATGACATTGAAGAGTCAAGTCAACGTGTGCCCTGTTTTAAAAGCACCAAGGCTCTGGGGCACGATAGCAATATGCATCCAATAGAAAAAAAAGTTTCTTTGTCATTCATAGAGTCTGCCCTGGTGGTCCAGTGGTTGAGATTCAGTGCTCTCACCACCCCAGCCTGGGTTCGTTTCCTGGTCAGGGAGCCACATTCCCCGTCTGTCTGTTGTCATACTATGGTGGCTGTGTGTTGCCGTGATGCTGAAAGCTATGCCACTGGTGTTTCAAATAGCAGCAGGGTTTCCCATGGTGGACAGGTTTCAGTGGAGCTTCCAGACTAAGACAGACTAGGAAGGAGGACCTGGCCACCCACTGCTGAAATTATTGACTGTGAAAACCCTCTGAATAGCAGCAGAGCCTTGTCTGATACAGCACTGGAAGGAGAGAGGATGGTGCAGGAAGACCAGACAAGGTTCAGCTCTGCTGTCCACAGGGTTGCTAGGAACTGGAACTAACAACAAAACCCATTCGTATAATGAGACACATATGAAGATTGTTCTAGCAAAGAAACTTTGGTTTAGTGAGACAAGGAAAAGCTATCCCCTTATGCTGTAAGGTTTCCGCATGGATGTTTTACTTTCTCAACCACTCTTTGTTGAGAATCTCATTGAAGATTGACTCAGAGGTCCGACTCTTGGGTTTCAGCTTACCATTTAGTTTGGTACCTAAATGCAGTAGAAACTGCTATGATTAGAGGTCTGCCTGGACATCTTCTTCTGTGGGAATAAATGATTTTTGTTAAGTGAAAGAGGCAAAAGAGGAGAGATTTCAAGTTGGCTCAGCAACCACTTATGGAACACTCCCTGGTTCTAAGCACAAGAACAGTATCATAGGGAAATACAAATGTTCACTGTAAGAGAAAAAGGTCTTAATTTTTAAATTTAAAAAAAAGCAAGGATTTTCCTTTGTCAAAAATCTAGGTGGTCATTTAACACCATATAAAAAATAAATGTTGGGCACTCATTTTCTCCCTTAGTTTTGTTCTTCTGATTTCCATCCAATACGCACTAAGCATATGCTATCTGGAATCATCTAATTATGGTTAATGTAATACATTATGATGTTTATCTGTGAACTTTATTTCAAAGAGTTGGAACTGCAGAGTGGTGAAAATCTCAGCTACTGTTAATGGTAATGATTGCTATGGGGAAAAGAGGCAGCTGAGAGGAACTTTGACAATGCCTGCCAGCCCTCAGCTTTCCTGCTGAGAGCAGAGAAAGCATTAGCTGAGCCCCAGGGAGAATCTCAGATAAGACTGTGGGGGTGAGGGTGGGCTCTGCAAAATCGCCTATCATATGTTTTCTCTCAGATATCTCACCCAACTTCTCATCAAAGGGTTTCTGAATATTTCCTCACACACACAAAAAATGGCAATTGCTTTCTCTGTGGGTACTAGAGTTTTGTAACATAGGTACGGTTTGCTTATTTGTTTCTTTGCTAACCTGATGAAAAAATTTGCAAGTTTTATATTTTCATAAAACAAATAGAATCGAGACTTTTGCAAATTATATAGCAGACTTTATGTAATTTTTTCAGTTCTATTAGATATTTCTCAGTCACATTATTTTCCTTTGGATTCCGTGAAGGAGAAAAGAGAGTTGTTAGGAGAATATATTCAGCGCCTTATTAAGGCGGTAAAATAATGGAGCTTGCAACAAGAAATGCCAGGAAAATGTACTATACACACACAAAAAGTCTAACAAGAGAATAGAAGAATGAAAGAATGGATATACCTTTTTTAGTTATCTGGTTGCTTTGTTTATATTTTGTTTGCTTTTGCATTTTGCTCCATATCCATTTCCCAACTCTTTAACATTTCAGTAAAATAAGGGAAGAAAGCAGCTCTTTGCTGCGGGCTTAAGTGGCTGTGATAGTTGGAAGGAGGTAAAGAGAAATATATTTCTACCTCTCTTGTTCAGATAATTTTTAATTATTGGGAAAATGAAACAAGTAGATAAGTACCACTTCTTAGCTTCTTCCTGCCTTACTAACTCAAAATATGGCCCGTGGTTGAATAGCATCAGCAATGACCTGGGAGCTTATCAGAAACACAGAATCCCTGGGTCCACCCCAGACCTACTAATGCAAAACCTCTGGGATGGACCCAGGAATCTGTTTTATCAAACCTCCACGTGATTCTTAAACGCATGCTAAATTTTGAAAGCTCTGCTTCGGTGTTGTAGGTGTGTGTAGCATTCCAAGATTCAGCAATTCTAACAAGTTTCCAGGTGATGCCGATGCTGCTGGTCCGTATGCCATATTGTGAGGAGTGAGTTTCTTTCTAATGGACGTATACATAATTCTAAGGTTTTTTTCCTTTTCTCCTTTTTCCTTTTTCCCTCATTATTGGCTTTCTACTCCACACGCATACATGTGCAGCTAGTTTATTGAACAATTGTAATTCAGCAGGCTATGAATATACAGCAGTTTTATTTTTCGATAACTGCTGGCTTCAAAGAAATTTGTGGGAATCTCTCCTTCCTGGATCTCTAATGACACTCTGGATAGGTACTGTAGCTTTCTGGTCATTCTCAGCTATTAAAATGACCAAGTCAGAACTACTTAAAATTTTGTTATTATCTCTTCTTCTCCTCCCAGCTCATACTTGACCTGTAGCCTCAGTCAAATGGGTAGAAGAATTAATTTGACTGTACTTCCCATCTTCTAGTTCTAGCTTCTCTGGCACTGGAGACTAAGATGAGAAAACAGGCAAAGTGATCTCCCATAATGGGTTACCTTTCAGTAATGAGAAGGAATCCCTAGTCTCATGTGTCTCTCCTGAGTACATTTTCTGAGAGTGGAGTCAACGAACTGCTGGGCCTCTCTTCTGTGCTCTTTAAAGGCACAGGAATCTTGGGTGCTGTGGACAGTTGCTGATGTCTTCTTCCCAGACATACGATACATTGGTCCCTTATTGCTTCACTGGTGTGGCCTTTTCCAACAAGCTTCCCTAGTCCTCTCTAAGAGGGAAGCAGATATAAGACTCTATGTATGTGAACCCAACTCCAGGAGACACATAATCACATTCACATAATGATTCTTTCACTATGCACTGTTTTGACATTAAAACCTTGAAGAATCTGAGGCTGTCCACAAGTCACCAATATCCAGCCATAGAGTGAGATATCGGGTCTCCCCATCTCTGGCTGACTCTTTCTGATGTGGGAGGTATACAAATTCAATGATTTCTTGTTGATTCTCCTCCCTATGCCCAGTTAGATTGTATGTGCTGGTGTGGGGGCAAGAGGATGCAGTGATGGTTGGAGATAATCAACTCATTAGACAGCTTCTTAACAACCATTGAGGGACTCATCAATGTGTCCCTGCAAGCTCTCTATAGAGAATATAGTTACTTAATGCTTCTTTGACCTTATATTTGATGCATAGATGTTAACTGCCAGCCAACTGGGAATATCTTGTTATACACGTATTGTCCTCTTTCGCAATCTGCTATCAACATACCCAACTTATCCTATCACTTACTCTATGGGTAGCCCCCACCTTTATTTAAGTTTCATTAGTTAAGGAGGGAATTACAACAGAAAGAGCCATACTCATAAGCTTTACATGGTGGCACAGGAAATTTAGAGGACTGTAAAGGAGACAGTGGCAGAAAAGCGTTCTGGGGGCAGAAGACAAAACCCGTCACCATCTTCTTTCTTTGGGAAACTCTTCATTTTAGAAGCAGCATGAATCACTGTGCATATTCTTGGTTATACACTGTAGGAGGTTTCTCCCTTTTGAGCATCTGCAAACAACACTTGAGAGCAAAAAGGTATATTAAACATTAAGTCCAATCCCCTTATTTAAAAAAGAAATAAAATGTATTCATGCATAATTTAACCAACATTTATTAGGTGGTTTCTACTGGCAAGAGACAAGATTTGCAGAAGCTTTACCCAGAGTTTTAGTGGTTAATGAGGGAGTTTACCACATTGGCTCTGCCTGCTTTGTGGTTTCAAGTTTACAGAATGTTCCCAAATGACACTCCATAAAACAGAGCCCCTCCTTTACAAGGCAGATATAACCAAGAAAATTAAATGGCACATGTAAATCCAAAATTAATCTCTCCTAAAAAAGCCATTTCATTTACAAAGAATAATGGGCTTAAAGTGGAGTTGATTTTGGTATTTCAAAACACACCAGATTATTTCCAAATGTGCCATTTTTCATATCTTAGTAAGTCACAGTGAGGTGCCACTGCCCCCTTTATAGCATTTCTGGTACAATTTGGGAACTCTGCAGCCATTATGCATAGCAGCCCACATTATCTTGACAGGTAGCGGTACCTTCCAGGAAGCAGGCCCTCTGCTGCCCCTGTAAGTGGCCACAAGGGCACTCGCTGTGATGTAAACACCTGCCCACCATGCTAGTAATGAGAGCTTATCACACCTGGCATCCGTCTAACAGCTGTAGGGTGACCTGTCAACCATGGGCCAAATCCAGACTGATTACCACGAGGTGGAAAGTCTCAAATCCAGTCAGCCATCCCATGAGAGATTCAGCCACCTGTGCATGGATAACATCTGTTGTTTGAAGTCAGTGGTCATTGCTTTCTCTTAAGCAATGTGTTTTTTTCATTGATCAGTGTGAAAAATGGAAGCGATGATCAAGACAGAGAAACATTGTTAAAACATCTCCAGCAGAGTAAAATTCCCACTGTAAATATTGTTGCTTTTAAAGTGCATATTTGGCTAGAAGATCAACTGTTCAATAACAAAGATTTTGGTAAGCATTACGTGGGGAATACTGAAGAGTAACTGAGTGTAATATGGAGTGACTGATGTATATTGCAAAGAAGTTATAACTGCAGTCTGTATCTGTATCTTAGTCAATTTAGTCAAAACAAGAATTATGACACAAGTGAAAATAAATAAAGATTAAATTTGTGCTAATTGGAGATATTATTGCTTCAAAAGAAAGTTATCATTTTTGAGCTGACACAGTTGATGAGGCATCTGAAGGAGAGAGGTGATTTGAATTGGACTTTCAAGGACAGATCAGACCCACTGGGTGAGGTGGGAAGAGAATAGAGTTGAGCAGCAGATCATCACAACAAGAAAGCTGTAGCAGTGAGAGTTAGTTAAATGTTTGCATGAGGAGATGGGTCTGAAGGAAATAAATAGCTCGCGCTAGAGGGAAAGTGGAGAGGCAATTTACATTGAGTAGGGGGAGTCAGAGGTCTTCAGAATTAATACAAGTGAAAGTAAAGTCACTGTGTTCCTAAGAGGAAAAGGTGAATGCTGACAAACGTGATGTTGCAAGAAAGATGAATAAAGCACGTGGGGGTGACACGGAATCTATGGAGCACTTCAGAGCTCTCTAATTGAGAAGGTAATGATCAACATATGTCACACCCTGCAACGTTTCCCATATTGTGAGCCGCCATCTAAGTTGATGTTTTTACCCCTGTCCACCAAAATACTCCAAGGAGCAGAAAGATATAGGGGTACAGCTTGCTCCAAATGGGTCTGGGGGAGTGGCTTGAAGAGCATGTGGAAAGCATTAAATGCATCTGAGCTCTCATGTTTTACTGTAAAAATACAGCAGTTGTTTTTCCTTTTTCTGATCCATAATGCATCCTGGTTGATCTTTTAAAATCCAAAAGTCCAAAACAAGAAAGTAAAAATTAACAAAAAAACCTTCTTTTAAAATAAATTCTATATGATAAAGTAGAAATATTTTCCTTCATAACATTACTGCACGTCTCCAGCTACCTCACTATCTGAAGACCCGGCTGTCAACTCTCCGGGTATGTTGCCGTTCTTGGTAGGCAGTTAAGTTATCTCAATGCATCTCCCAAGCCTCGAGGCTGAGAAACCGCTCCTGCCTCCCAGATCCCTATAAATCCTGGCAATGATACCTGTAGTGAGAACAAACAAAGCAATGGGAATCTACTATCATGGATTAATTTATATTGAACAACGAGAGGGGGGGAGTTATTGGTCTGTAATAATCCAGACGTTCTTAAGCACATATGTAAAGGTTTGTATCAAACTAAGAACCTCTGTTTTTGTTTTTGCTATTATTGTTGCTTTTTCTGATTCTATCCTTATTTCTAATCAATATCTCCCCGTAGGGTAGTCCCAAATTGTTGTCCCTTCCATTTGTAAACTTAACAGTATATCCCCTTTTTATTATTACATCCTTGTAGTTTGGCGACCCGGGTTCCCTTGTTTGGCTCCTATGCAGTCCTTCACTGGTGATAAAGCTAATGATATACCTTTTTTCCCTCAAGGTGTGAAAACCATACTATGTGTTCTTGAACCAAAATATATAAAAGATCGATAGTTTTATTTTTCTGTTGGTGTTAGGTTGATCTACGTGTGTTTTCAGATTCTTTGCAGTTGTGCTTGTTTTTGGTACAAGCTTCTATTTCTCCAGTGGGCAAATCTACTTATTTCTGCAATACTATTTGAACTTCACGTTTATACCTCCTTTATTTTGGATTATGGGCAGAGAGGGTGTGCTTAGAGGACACCGCAAGGTCAACCTCCAAAAAGTTTACATCAGTTTACAGTCTGTGTGATATTGTAGAAGGGTGAGACCATTTTCCCGACTGTCGCTACACTGGGCATCGTCTTTTCTTTTTTTGAAAACCTGAGCAGTAAAAAATTGTATTCCTAAAATGTTATATTTATTTAACAACTGGTAAGTTTCATGTGGCTATTGGTCATTTGAAATTTTTTGCCTACAAAATTTCTGTCCGTGGCCTTTGGATCTTTTCTAAGTGATGCTTGTCATTTCCTTATTGATATATCAGGCCCTACATAGCTATGGTTCAAGGAGATTTTCTGTCAAAAAGTGTTTCAAATATTTTATCCCTGCCTAAAGTTTGTGAATTTTGTGGGTAGATAATTTTTGTATATGGAGTATTAAAAACATTTAGCCATTTTTAAAAAATCTCCTTGATTTGGGGTCTTGCTCAGGTTTGTTGTCCTCATTGTAAGGATATTTAAAACCATGCATTTTCTTCTGATTAATATCTCTTTTATTTTTTAATATTTACATATTAAATCCATTTGGAATTCCTGTTCGAGTCTATGAAGATGCTCTAACTATACACACACACACAACACAAATTAATATACAATTGATTAACAAATAATCAGTTGTATCAACACTCTTTCTTGCAAAACCTATCCCTTCTAGGCTGATTATTGAGTCACCTTTATCATGTATTAAATGATTATATATGTGTGGTTCTGTCTATATTTATCTATTTGTCTAGACCTGGTAGAAGCGCTAATATTGCTGAAGTAGACTCCACTGTCTTGTTCTTAACTTAATGGAGAAGTCTTTAGGTTTGGACAGCAAAATGATATTTGGTATTGATTGCAGATAAGTATGTTTCATAATGTTCTATAATTTTCTATTTATTCTAATATTTCTTGGCAATTTGATTAAAAATATTTACTTTATTTTGTCAAATGCTTTTTTTAATGTCTATTGTACACTCATAGCTACTTCATTTTATTTGCTAACATGATGATGAATATTTATTTGTTTTCTGTTTTTCCCCAGATTTATTGAGGTATAATTGACATATGACATTGTGTAACTTTAAGGTCTGCAAGGTGTTGATTTGATACATTTATACATTGCAAAATGATTATCACCATAGCATTAGATAACACCTCCATCATGCCACAAAATTACCACTTCTTTTTTGTGATGAGAACATTTCAGATTTACTCTCTTAGCAACTTTCAAATATGTACTACAGTATTATTAGCTATAATTCATTTGCTGTACATTGGATCCCCAGAACTTATCAATCTTATAACTGGAAGTCTGTGCCCTTTGGCCAATATTTCCTCATTTCATCCACCCTCCAGCCCCTGGTAATCATCATGCAACTCTCCGTTTCTCTGAGTTTAGCTTTATTAGCTTCCACATATAAGTGAGATCATACAGTATTTTTCTTTCTCTGTCTGCTTTTTTCACTTAGAAAATGTCCTCAAGTCCCATCCGTGTTGTCACAAATGACAGGATTTCCTTTTTTCTTATGTCGAATAATATTTCATTGTATAAACATACCACATTTTCTTTATCCATTCATCCATCAATGGATCCTTAGGTTTTCCCAGGTCTTGCCTATTGTGAATAATGCTGCTGTAAACACTGGGGTGCAGATATCTCTTTGAAATACTGATTTCATTTCTATTGGATAAATACCAAGATGTGGGATTGCTGGGTCATATGGTAGTTCTATTTTTAACTTTTTGAGGAACCTCCATACTGTTTCCCATAGCGGCTGCATTCAACTTACATTCCCACCAACAGTGTACTAGGGTTGCTTTTCTCCACACCCTCACCAAAACTTATCTCTTGTCATTTTGATGATAACCATTCTAACAAGTGTGAGGTGATGTTTCACCATGGTTTTGATTTGCATTTCCCTGATGACTACTGATGTCAGCATCTATTCACTGTCAAGCGTCTATTCATGTACCTGTTGGCCATTTGTGTCTTCTTTGGAAAACTGTCTATTCAGTTCCTCTGCTGATTTTTTAATTAGGTTGTTTAGTTGTTTTTGCTATTCGGTTGTATGAGACTTTTATATATTTTGGATATTAACCCCCTATCAAACATATGTTTTGCAAATATTTTCTCCCATTCCATAGGTTGCCTTTTCATTTTGTTAATTGTTTGTTTTGTTGTTTAGAAACTTTTTAGTTTGATGTAGTCCTACTTATTTATTTTTGCTCTTTTTGCTTGTGCTTTTGGTGTCACATACCAATGTCAAGGAGCTTTTTCCCTATGTATTCTTCTAGGAGTTTTGTGATTTTCGATCTTAAGCTTATGTGTTTAGTCCACTTGAAGTTCATTTTTCTGAGTGTAGTAAAACAGGGGTCCAATTTCATTTTTCTGCATGTGGATATACAGTTTTCTCAACATTGTTTATTAACAATGTTACCCTCTTTCCATAGAGTATTCTTCTGATGACAAGTGTTTATTTTCTTTCTAATATTAACCCACCCTTGAATTGCTGGAATTGAATGTATTTGGTCACATTTTTGCATTTCTAATAGAAGTATAGAAACATCTGTTACAAATTTAGATTCTATATGTGACTAAAATTTAAAAGAAATATTTTCTTTCATAATGTACGTGTACAACAGAAAATCTTTTCACATTAATAGCAAAATTTCTGTAAATCTGCAATTTAAATGAAAAAGTTGCAAATTCTGAGAATCATGTATGTAAATATATTTACACATTAAATGCATGATGTATTGTTTTTACATAAATGTAAATTTATTTAAATATAATATATATTTATGAATAAATATATTATTTATAATAAATGTAAATATATTTAAAGTATATATATTTTTTAACCACAGGAGTTATAAAATGAAATAGACTAAGGGATGAATTTTGACAGAACATGACTATTTTTTTAAGGGGGATTTTTTTTTTTGGTGAGGAAGAGTGGCCCTGAGTTAACATCTGTGCCAATCCTCCTCTATTTTGTATGTGGGACACCACCACAGCATGGCTTGATGAGTGGTGTATAGATCTTCACCTGAGATCCAAACCCACGAACCCCAGGCTGCCAACATGGAGCATGTGAACTTAGTCATTGTGTAACTGCGCCAGCCCCAGAACATGACTTTCTTAAAATTGTACAAAGTGTGCAACTTTGTTGGAAACATGCAACTTAAAGAAAAAAAAATAAACATTGTAAAGAAAAAAAATAGAAATGGACTATTAAAAGGAAAAATTCCAAGTCACATTTCTTTGAGCTTATCTTGCAGCTGCAAGCTCTATTCACTTCGCTATGGCTTTGGTGATAACTTCTTTCCCAGATGAGCTCTCTTGAAGTGGCTAAAACTTCTTGTCCTGGTCCTCCATCCTGCCTGCCCCTCCTTCTTTATGAAATCATTTTTGTTCTGGTAATCTGATTCTGACAAGTGTGAGCACAGGCAGTAATGGGACTGGACTCCAACAGTAGGTCATAAATACAGGCAATTTTGAAGCCAGTAAACTGGGTTTCAAGAGCTATCTTGAGATTGTGTGTACTCTCAAAGCAGAAGAGTGATTGTAACAGTCAGAAAACGAATCCTGAAATAGGATAAAATGCTGACCAGGAGCACGACCATTCTGAAGCATCTCTTGATAGTGTTCTGATGTTGCTGGTAAGTTATCTTGATCTATTTATTTTCCTTGGATCAATTTCCTTCTGCATGTAGGTTTCAAACACCTGAGCACTGACGTAATACTAGACATGTTCAAGCTTATATGCTGGCCTTATATGCTGTCTCTTGAGACCCATCTTATTACAGAAAATTTAACTCTAAGAACAATGAGACATTTTCAGCATATGGGAGAGGTCTAGCCTTTTCTCACAGGAAGTATTGTTCTCTTCTCCAAACAGTTTTCACTCCTGTAGAAAGTGTCTCATTGTCTTCTAGGAAGAAACCATCACCAGGATACTTGTCCTTTGTGTTGCACTGCTTATTCTTGGGGCTGCTGGGAATTCCAGAAATTTTCTAGGTGGTCAAAATAACTTTGACAATCTGATTCCACTCAAATTTACCTTTCTTTCCTCTCTCAAAAACAATATGCAGAAATAAACTTAAGAGTTATCAAAAGATCTTTTCATAGGAAGGCAAGTAAAATAAAATAATAGTAATGATAATAATAATAATAATAATAATAATGTTTTTGATTTCCTCTGAGTCATAAAGTATATTTTTAAGACTAAGTGTGATTTCTCTTCTCTTCCTTTTCTTTTTCTTTCTTCTTCCTCTCCTCCCTTTCTCGATTCTCCTCTCTTCTCTCATTCCTTCTTCCTCCTCTTTTCTTCTTGTTGTACACTGTCATACCTTTTCACTTAAAGGCTACATAGCGTAGAGAGTAGGAAGATGGGTTCTGTAATCAGGTTGCATATATTTACTTTTAACGTTCCTCTTATATATACTCTGAGCAAGACATTTAACCTTTTCAATTTCAGCTTTCCTGTTTCTAATATGGGCATAAAAATGCTATCTGTAAGTTTTTTTTAATAAGAATTAAATCAAATGATCCAAATAAAGAGCAGAGTGTATAGCAAGCACTCTATAGATATTAAGTAATGTGTTACTTTATAGTTTTTAATATAAATGAAATTAATAAGATCTTATAATAAATTATTTTAAATATAATTAATATACCAATTCATTTAATAAATCGGGAAACTCTTCTTATTTTTTTAGGGCTCCTGAATAGTTAGATAACATAGAAAGTAAAGGAAGAACTCGCCTATGAGACTATTTGACTCCTAATATATGGATTGATATTTTGGGATTTTCTGTGTATTCTGTGGTGGTCAGTTTAGCTTCTTGAGTAAACTACAATAATGTATATTTTAAAATTTAGCTAAGTTTTCAAGTTAATCATTATGAAATTGTATCAAACATCTTTTTTATTATTATTTAAACTCATTCTTTGTCCTTCACTCTGAATGCCATCATGTAGTCATTTGGGTTTTTCACTTAGACAAATTTGTCAGTCGTGCCTGTTTTATTAATCCTTTAGAAGCGTTGGAATTTATTATATTTATTAATTTTGATGCTTTTTATTTTCTGTTCTTTTAATTTTTGCTTTGATTTTTACCTTTTTCTTTTGTACTCTTTGATTTCATTTTGTGTGTCTTTCTTCAAAGGCATTAACTGGAGTGCAAAAAATTATTTTTTGTCAAAAAGAATTTTTTTTAAAAATAAAAGCTATCCTCTGTGCATAGATTAGCTGATTGTCAGTGAATGATCCTTCTCAATGTATATTCCTTGAACAACCTGGATGTTGTTCCAAGAGAGATGCCTGGGACTCAGTTAAGAACTTCTGCTTCAGAATCTCGGATAACAAAATATAGACAGTTGCATTAAAAAGCACAATGGTTAACTCCAATAAAATTCCTATGTCTTTGAGTTTAATAATTTCCATTATTTTCTTCATTACAGGTAATTTCAGTTTATATTTTTATCTAATATTTAACAAGTGTTTTAAGTATTTAAAAAATGGTTAAAATTTTATTTTTATGTCTCTGTTGTAATTTATCTTTTTATTGCTAATTTGTAGTTTATTAAATTTGGTCAGAAAATGCAGCCAAAAGCACCTTTACTATTTAGAAATTATTTACATTCTCTTCATGTGCAAGCATAAAATTATTTTAAAAAATTTCTTGCAAATAAAAAACATGCAGAGGCGTTGGCCCAGTGGCATAGTGGTTAAATTCACATGCTCCGCTTCAGCGGCCAGGGTTTCGTGGGTTTGGATCCTGGTGCGGACCTACACATTGCTGATCAAGTCGGACTGTGGCGGCATCTCACATAAAAAAAATAGGTTGGCACAGATGTTAGCTCAGAGCCAATCTTCTTCAGGAAAAAAGAGGAAGATCAGCAACAGATGTTAGCAGAGGACCAATCTTCCTCACCCAAAAAACAAACAAACAAAAAACAAGTAGCATATGTTATGTCATTCAAATAGCTTTCATGTTAATTCATTTTATATCTTCTTAATCTCAAATTTCAGAGGACTATATTAATATAACTCATTGTGATTGATTCTGGCTTTCTCAGAGTTTCTTTGTATTTCTAAAAATTTTGTTGTATGCATTTTACTGCTTGTTATTACATAAATATATTTGGTTTTAATTGTTGCTTTCATGATCAAGAAATAATTTATTTTTTGTCAGTCTAACAGTTTTGTCCTAAATTGCTACTTTAACTTATGTGTATTTGCTTGATACATTGATACTTCTTTGCTGCTCATCCAGTACTGAAATGTAACTGGACTTTAAGAGCAGTACTAACCCATTCCCAATTATTGCGAGAACTGACATGTTTGATTTTTTTCTTAACATCACTTATACTTTTATTTTTCCCAATATTTTTAGTTCATAATTTCCCAAATTCTTGATTTTAACTGTTTCCTCCTATAAATTAAATGAAAAAAATATATATTTATGCAGCTTATCAATTCAGCTGAAAGCTCCACTGCCTGTTGAAATTTAAAGCATTCCTTTTTTATGTCCACATTGTTCAAGGTGAAAGCATCCTTCCTAGAACATCTCCCAGTAGTAAGTCTGAATGGGGATTCGAAAGCATCAAGACATAGGATGTGTTTCCTTAAATGATACTAATATATGATCTTGTGAAATTTTACATTTTGGTTGTAGTTTTTATGTATCAGCTCCTTGAAAATATTATATAACTTACAAATATTTCAGTGCAATCAAATCCCCAAAAGCTTTTTCTTCTTTTATCAAGTATTTCTATAGCTATTTTTATTTGTTTAGCTAAAACCTTCTATGTGCTGATATTTTCTATTTACTATATAGAGTGAGGGATTGTTGGACTTCAAGTAGCTCGTAACTTTGTGGAAATGTTTTATAAGTTCACAATATATCATGAAAAAGCTCGTGCTGGAATGTGTACTATAGAAGCACAAATGAGGAAGGCTTCAACAGGGATGACTTTGATGTGGGACACAAAGAATGAGACATTGGGGAATGGTACTTTAGGTAGAGGAATTTGTGTAGCTGAAATATGTGAGTGTTTGTTGAACACTGAGTATGTTGTGGCTGCAATAAGACCCAAGACATAGGATGAGTCCAGAGAGGGACCAACTCTGATTGGTAAGCAATGTTTGACTTTTAGAATGTAAATAACAGAGAATTAGCAAAATATCATTAAGCATAGGTGTGGCATGATCAGATAGATGTTGAGAGAGAGAGACAGCACTGATAATATCACAAAAGATGAATGGAATGAGGAAGAGCTGGAAGATGAGACAGTTGGCAATAAAAGGAAGTTGTAGATATGAGAGACATGTCTAAGTTAGAACATAACTGATTTGTTTGCTGTTTGGTTATTAGGGATGAAGAAGAGACAAGAGTTCAAATAAATGTGATTGATTACCTACTTAAGGATTATTTCTTAATCCTTAGAACAGCCTTAAGCAGTAGATATTATTATCCTCATTTTATGAGAGAAGATCCCAAATCTAAGAGAGTTTAAGCAAATCGGTCTAGTACACGTCGCTTGTAAACGCCAGAGCTCCAAAAAGAACTGAGGTTTAGCTCTCTGCAGAGCTGATGTCAAAACCTCCCTGCTACAGAGGTAGCTTGGGCTCTGAGTGCATGGCAACCCCTTAACCGGTTTGTGAAGTAGAGTAGAATGACATGCTCGATAGTGTGGGGAGAAAGAGGATATGCGTTCCTGTAGGTAAATTCCAAACGTGAGCTCTCTCATACATTCAACACCATTTTTGGGAACCTTTCTTTTTCCCTCTTTTTAAAAGCAGGTAGAAGCCTAATTGACCTTCCACTTTATAGAGTTGGAGTAGTATGAAGAAGAAGGGTATAAATATATTAGGCCTATTTACTCTCTGAAATAAAACTGTCCTCATTATATGAGGTAGCAGTTTCATAAGTTTATAGTTCACGATAGGCTTCCCACTCACCCTTTGACAGGACTTTCTTTACCAAAAATCAGAAATTACTGCCTCCCAAATCACAGCCACTGTGATGAAATATGCAACCAGTTTTTTTTTAAGAAAATGGGGAAATTTTAAATCTAGTTGTGAAAATATATAAAGATATTTTTTGGAAATTCCACAAATCAAAATTTAACTCTAATAATATACCAGAAGTTATAATTACATACACATTGCTTTGAGCTATATTTCTATGAAGTAAAATTATTTTAGTATTTAGCTTGAAGCTGGTAATTCATTTTTAAGGATCTACAATTTATGACATAAAGGAGTTTAATATTTATAATACTCATAAGTAATAATGAAGCTTATCCTCCCCGCATACACTTTTTTTTGCTAGGTTTGAAAATGTTTCATTTAAAAGGCATTTTGCTATAAAAGAAAGTGCACTTTTGGAGCTTTTGCCAGTGTAATTAATGTCATTGCACTTAAATGCATCAACAAGCTCAAATTGATAGAGCTTGCACTATGAAAAATGGATCATTTTTTATTATCAGCTACTTCCTTTGGTGAAAAAGATCAAGAGTTATGAGTTAAATGTTCCCATTTAAATGTATTTATCAAAGGGCATGGCACAATTTGAAGTGGATCTTTTGCCTCTGATATAAGCAAATAAAAAGATGAAGCAATGGCACCAAAGAAGTGTGATGGACATTTTCTTTGATTAATGTCTTAGTCTTTGGAATTCTATTAAAACTATAATGGTCTCTGGGTAGAAAAGGTGGTGATCTATTTTTTTTTTTTAACATTTGCTTGTTCTTTTAAAAAAGGCAAACTTTAGCTTAACCTCATTAGCACATTTTGTCACCTATAAACTCCACCAACCTAGCACAAGTATTTTAAAGTTTTCCCATCAATATTTTGTTCAATTGCCTATAAAATTTCATATCATTATAATCCTAACAAATGCACCATTTGATAATTCAACATTTTCTACTACATTGTAAAAATTTTCAAAATTCTATATATTCTTCATATATTTTAAATTCCTTTTTAACACATTTAATAAGAGAAGCAACATTTTAAAGAGAGAAAGAAGAGCTAAATTATACGCCAAGTTGTGAGATTTTTTTTGTTATTTTTTAAAAATAGTTTTACTCAATGAAACATCTTCAATTGAATTGTTGGACCAACTTTATAGTTATAATTGGTTTCGCCTGGTTTGTCAATGAGCAATGACTAAATTGAAACTTTGATCTAGTGAGAATGACCCTGTTTGACCTTCATATCACTTTCATTCTCTATTCCCATGAAATCTTAAAATTCCTAGCCTAAAGTCAATTTTTCCCCCCAAGAATTTGCAACATATATCTTGTCCAATTATAAAACAAGTTACATAAGGTAGGCTTGAGTACATGTTTTTGTGTTTGCCTAAGAGAATTTATATGCTTTCTTCTTCGAAACTTCTTGGTGAATTACTAGAGGAATATATTTAGTTCCTAAACATATCTGAAATCATGAAGGACTTCACATGTCTGCACACACACGTGCAAGCACACGCTCCTTGCTCCCCTCCACCAGCATCTTCTACCCTTTTTGTGTGTGTGTGACTGACTCTCACTGGTTCTTTTCTGTCATCTTAAAAAAGCTAAGTTGAAAAAAAAAAAAAAAAAGGCTAAGTTGCTTGGGAAAGTCCAGGATGTTATAGTTCATCTATCTTCTAGCACATTCCAGTATCCTAATAGAGAGTTTGGGAAACAGTGGCCCAAATGAAATATGCAGAGGGAAACTTCTCATTAAATCTCCTCATTGAAATTCATTGTTTAATCTAATATCATTTTATATTCATTAAGATTTACATAATAAATTAAACCCTGGCGACCAACCTAATATCATTTCTAGTGCCATAACAATGACCCCCCCCCCCCAACACCCACAATGCCTTCAGATGTATTCCCAAATCCCTCAATTCTCTCATGTCATTTTCTAAAACAGATGGTCACACTTGGGGAGTAGTAATATTCATTATTCATTCTAGACAGGTTAGCAAAGCATCTTCTAAATATTTAGTGTTTATCAAGGCAGCATGGGAAATACAAAGAAGATGAAATTCTTGACTTTAAGGGACATAGAATTTAGTTGAGAAAGCAAGACATATCGACAAGAATAGCTACATAACCAAAAAGGGCAGTAAACTAAAATGCCAGGTCTACAAAAAGAAAGCATTCCAGAGATTCACAAAAAAGATTGAGTTTCAAGCATGCTAATAAGAGAAAGATCTAAGAGCTGGCTTGACCCCTTTAATACTTATCACTCCATTATGCGCAATATAGAAACACCATGTATCTCAATCATCCACTAATTCTATGTATCAGTGATTGGCTAAGTGTGAAGATCTACCATATTCTTCAGATGCTTGCCATACAATCAGCTTATTAATTTGCTCCACTGTAGGCTCTCAAATTCACTTCTAGAACAGTGGGAAGACCATCTGACTCTTTATGAGTTTCAAATAGTGGTTTAATTTTCAGAGTACTGTGCAGCTTGTGTCTCAAGTCTCCTGCTCCAGCTACTTGCATAAATGCTGGCTTCCTTGCCATACCCTACTTTCCCATTTTTATAAACTTCTGGACCTTTCTTTAATGGGTTTTTTACCTACATCTCTGATATGCTCTCAAGTGGCTGTGGTTTCACTCTGCTCACTCTCTTCTTCTATCAGCTTGGTTAACTCTGTGGCTTTTCCTCAGAACTCTAATCTTGAGCTCACTGACTTGATTAACTCTAAGGTTGTTGTGTATTTTCCTGTTCTATGCAGGTCTCTCTTCTCAGGTATTCTATTCCGCAAACTCTAGATGCCTTGATCTCCCTGGAGTCTCACCTCCATCTCCTCAACTCATGAATTCCAGTGGACTCTGCCTGGGGTCTCCTCCTTGCCCTGCAATCTGGAGACCCTGTCAAGGCTGTACACTGGGGCAATGAGTAAGCTGGTTGCCATATGGAGGGAGAGGAGGTGCTATTTGCATCTAGTGGATAGAGGCCAGGAATGCTGCTAAACATTCACTGTTATACAGGATACTCCCCACAACAACAAATCATCCAGCCTGAAATGTCAATAGCGTGTCAAAGTTCAGAAACTCTAACTTAGACTCATACAAGAGATGAAATTTTTGAGCAGCAATTTACTCACTTTTCTTCTCTTTCTGTATATTTTAGCACCAAGAGCTGATTTTGTGTTTGGTTTTAATTCAATTTCTGTATATTCTCTGTTGTATGAGAGAGAAAAGCAAGACTAGTTTTCTGCCAGTGGTTGAAAGATCACAATAAGATCCCAAAGGGAAAAGGTGACAAGGAAAAATCAGGAAGATACAAAGACAGAGACAATGAAATCTACTGTAATAAATTCAATTGAAGTTCATTAAGTATTAAGGTTTACCTAAATTATTGTATTTTAATACTCTGTGTTGACTCTACGAAGCCTACTAGGTGGTATTATTCTCTTTATGCAGAAGAGGGAACATAGAATTTAAGTGACTTGACTGAGGTGATATTAGTGATGAATAGAAAAATTAGAATTTGAACTCGGATCATCTGATCATACACCTTCATCCATCACCTCAGAAGCTACATAAAACAACAGAGACAGGCTAATGGAAAGCATCAAGCTGTCGAGCGAAAAGATTTAGTTTTAGTGTGTCACAACTAAGATTTTTGTTGATGGTAGAGTTTGCTCTGTTCTGACCTTGGGAGGAATAACACAATATAGACTGGCCACCTGGGAAGCCTGGAGAATGTTCTTTATCTCAAGGGACTGCAATTTTTAGTAGACCATCTAAGGAAAAATAAAGCCTTATGAAGAGAGCCTTTTAAAAGATAGGCAAATTACTTGACTTTTGATTTTGTATTCACAGTGACAGTCTGAAAAGTCATGTGGCCCAGGGATCCCTATATAACATTACTAGGCTGGAATTTTTGTTTTTCAGCTTAGGGCATTCTAATGCAGAGAAAAAAAAAAAGAGTAAGCGAGCTTTTGTTGGTCTAAACTTGACTGTTTTCTTAAAATAAAGTTAGTAAGCTGAGATGAACACAAAAGGAACCGTAGATCTGCTTTTGATTGTGATATTAAGGTACTCTTTCTTATGAAAGAATGATGGTTTGGGGTGATAGAGGTGAGCCCCATTCTGTGAGTGTCTTGCCTGATTAGTTTCATGTCGTGGATCTTAGGTTCCTGATACGTGTCCAGACTGACTCCTCCTTGACACCATCTGTAGCTAATGAAGTGTCTAGGTTGTGCTTGAGACTTTGTACAACCCATCCCAGAGAGCCTTTAGCTTTGCCCTTGTTCAAAATCTAATCTTATGTAAGACCTCGTCATTAACAGATCTGTGGGTAATATTTTTCTTTTCCCTTAAATATACTCTGTAAAATCCTGTCTGCTTTGTGAATTAATGAGAAAAACTACGTAGGGCTGCAATTCTGGATACATCTGTCTCTAACTTGAGCAGCCTTATTGATTTAATTTTTGTGTCTTTTGCTGGCTGTATGCTCCCTGGAATACTGGGGCATAGATCATCACTTTATGCTGCTTCTTTTGATAGAAGAAACTTCCATATCAGAATAAAATATCCCCCAGTTATAGGAGACTGCTGTTTAAACAATTGCACATGTACTGTGCAGTATGTAATAATGTTATAGGTGAATTTGAACCTTTGTCATTTTGGTTAAAAAGATATCGCACTTTAAGGAAGACCAAAGCCAAACAAACAACAGCTAAACAAAAATAAGTACAAGTAAGGCTCCTGCCAAAGTGGGATAGTCTAAGCCACTGTTGTCATTCATGTAAACATTGGTTAAAATCCAGATTTTTTTTCTGTAAACAATAGTCCTGTATAGTGCTCTGTCTCTCAAAATCCTCTAGCATTTCAGAAAATTGGAATCCTCTTTACTGAGGACAAAGAGTGAATGTAAAGGGTAAGTGGTCGTTCAAACTCAGTTTGTTATTTTCTGTGAAGATGAAATAGTTTCATCTATTTGCCCTAGACTGGGAGGGGAAGTGGCAGAAGATTAATACTGAATATAGAGATCAGCGTTTTTCACACTTTTCTGATCCCCAACCACAGAAAAATACAACTTATTGTACTTAAGCCCACTAATCTATACTATTTTTTGTTTCCTTTCCATTTCATTTCTCTTCATCCTTTCTCTCCTTCTTTCCCTTTCTAATTCTACCCTGTTCTCTTCTACTCTGTTCTATTCTATTCCATTCCATTCTATTCTACTCTGTTCCATTCCATTCTAATTTATTCTCTTCTTTCATGTTTAAAAAAGATGCTAGTAGACTTATCAACTAAATTGATGTTGTGACCCAACAACGGATTGCAACCAAATGATGTAGATTGAGCCATCCACTTCCAGTTATTTTTAAGCAGCAGTTAAAGTCAATACTCTCTTTGGTTGCTAACACCCTTTTAAAAACAGTATTATTGAAATATAATTCACATGCCACAAAACTCATTCATTTAAAGTATATAATTCAATGGTTTTTAGTATATTCTCTGAGTTGTGCAACCATCACCACAATTTAATTTTATAACATATTTATCACCCCCCAAAGAAATCCTGTACCCATTAACAGTCACTCCCCATCCAACCACGTTTCTTCACATCAAGCCTGGATAACCACTAATTTGGTGTCTGTCTCTATAATTTGGTCTCTTTTGGACGTTACATATAAATGGAATTAAACAACATATGGTCTTTTGTAACTGTTTTTTTTTCATGTAGAATAATACTTTCAAGTTTTAACTGTGTTTTTGCATGTATTCATGCTTCATTCATTTTAATTCTTGGGCAATATTCCATTGTATAGCTATATCATATTTTCCTTATGCATTCATTAGTTGACAGAAAACTGGGTTGTTTTCAGTTTGGGGGTATTAGGAATAACATGGCTACGAGCAAGCATGTACATGTTGTGTGTGTGTGTGTGTGCATGTGTGTGTGAACATGTTATTTCTCATGTATATACGTACGAATGTAATCACTCGGTCATATCGTAACTCTGTTTAACATTTTCAGCAACTGTAGGACTGTTTTCCAAAGTACTGCACCTTTTACATTCTTATCAGCAATGTATGAAGGCTTCAATTTCTCCACATTTTTGCCAACATCTTATTACTCTCTGTCTCTTTTTTTCTTTTGAGGAAGATTAGCCCTGGGCTAACATCTGCTGCCAATTCTCCTCTTTTTGCTGAGGAAGACTGGCCCTGAGCTAACCTCTATGCCCATCTTCCTCTACTTTTTATGTGGGACGCCTACCACAGCATGGCTTGACAAGCAGTGCCATGTCCGCACGTGGGATCCGAACCGGGGAACCCCAAGCCACCAAAATGGAATGTGTGCACTTAACCGCTGTGCCACCAGGCTGGCCCCTCTGTCTCTTTTATTATAGCCATCCTAGTGGATGTAGACTTGGATATCATTGTGGTCTTGATTTGCATTTTCCTAATGATTAATTATGCTAAACATGTTTTCATGTACTTAGTGGCCATTTGTATATCCTTGGAGAAATGGCTATTTAGTTGCATAGCTCATTTATTAAATGGATCATTTGTCTTATTATTTCTGAATTATAAGAGTCATTTACATATTCCGAGTACAAATTCCTCATCAGATATATGATTTGAAAATATTTTCTTCCATTCTGTGGGTTTCTTTTGCCCTTTTTTATTGGTATCAATTGCAACACAAAAGTCTTTAATTTTGATAAAATCCAATTTATCTATTTTTTCCTCCTGTCATTTGTGCTTTTGGTGTCATATCTAAGAAATGATTGCCTCACACAAAGTAACAAACATTTACTCCTGTATTTTCTTCTAAGAGTTTTATAATTTTAGCTCTAATATTTATATACACTATTAATTTGATATAATTTTTGTGGCTAGTACTTTCTTGAATCAAGTTTACCAGTAGAGGGTCTAAGAAAGAGAATAGATTTGTGACAGCATTGAATAATTTAATGGAAAACGATAGCAGAAATAAATGGAAAAAATAGAGGAAACATAGATATGCACCTATAATAAATACATTTGGGGAAGCTATTTAGATAGAGCCAATGAAAGATGACAGTGTAATCTTACAGCTGAGTGGAGAAAATGAGTCTCAGGCTGATTAGGATAGTTGGATTTTCCTACTGGGGAAGGATGAGCTGTGGGGAATGGTCAGTACTTCCAGATAATCAGAACTGAATGCCCTCATAAAGCAGGTAAATCTTAAAGTGTTGAGCCGAGGGTCTGAATTTGACTGCAATATGTTCAAAAGAAGTAACTCCTTCTTAGCTGTATGCAAATTTCTAGCAAAGAGCTATTGTTATCCTTAATCCCCACCAGGTTTTGTAGTTGATCTCAACTCTTCCCCTTTCATCATATTACACTGGCCTTCAAATCAGAAACCTCCTGATCTTTTGGCAGTTATTTAAACAGAAGTCTTCAAACTGAAGTTGAACATATTCCCTTTCAAATGTATCAATTCTCCCTTCTTGTTAATAGACGAGTTGACAAGTGACGGGAAAACGTTGAGTGTTCTCCCTGTATTGAATTAATCTCCAAAAGCAAATTACTCAGTGAACTCTTCCACCCTTCTCACATTCTAACATACAAACAAATGCTGCATTAGCAAACCGTAAACTGAAGTCTTCAGCTCCGATGATGCCGGGGTGGAGTACTCACTGTCCATCAAACGCAATAGTCTTTGGATCAGTACAGAAGTGGCACTGCCTTGTCAAAATGTCCCTAAAACTGTGACCTGATTAAAATGAAAAGCCTAATGAACAGAATCTATGCAGCAGCTTCCCTTCATTATTCTCTCCCCACAAAACGTCACAGGCAGCATCTGGTGTCAGGAACAAATCATATTCTGACTTATATCCACACTAAACACTTTTGCAGCCATAAAACACACTGCAAACTGGCTCAGAGACATCCATTTTTAAACAGCTGACATTAATGATGTATAGAGAGAGAGCAAAAAGCTGTATTTCGCCCATCTCAGTATACTATATTTTCTGGTGAAATCTTTTCGGAAGAAAAACTTGTGCATCAAATTTCCTTTTAAGAAGAAACGGCCCCTATGGAGTATGGAGGGTGATATTTCCTCGTTTAAGAGCCTGAAGTGTGCCATAAGGTGAAATGCAATTATGTGCCATTAGCATATTTTTGTAACTAGTAAACATCCAAAAATATGACCTTGTATTTTACTGTACAAAGCTTGATTAATTAACTTGCCTTGCAACTTACTACTAGTATTCTTAAAATATACAATAAAAAGTGCAAGCACAGAAAACAGCAAAGCGATATGAATCTTCCTCAGAAGCAAAGAGATACCACTTCATGTATTGAGCACTAATGAACCGCCTGAAATAACGCCTGAGAGTTTATCTGAAAATGTGGCAATAACTTTATATTTGCCCAATGTAAATGAAGTCTATCAAAAGTAGATTAATTTAAATTGGTAGAATTATGGTAATAATTGTGGTATTTGAGCAATATGTTTTAATAAACGAACTGTATAATATTGGAGAACATGAAACAACTCCCACGTATGTGTAAGGCTTAGTATAAGATGGACTATGGGGGCCAGCTCAGTGATGTAGTGCTTAAGTTGCCATGCCCCGCTTTGGCAGCCCGGGTTTGCCAGTTTTGATTCTGGGCACAGACCTACACACTGCTCATCAAGCCATGCTGAGGTGGCGTCCCACATAGAAGAACTAGAAGGACCTCCAACTAGGACATACAACTGTTACTGGGGCTTTGGGGAGGAAAAAAAAAAAGGAAGATGGGCAACAGATGTTAGTTCAGGGCCAATCAAAAAAAAAGAAAAGGACTATGGAGATTTCTTTATTATTTAACAATTGCCTGTCTATACTCACATAGTTTTGATAAAACAAAAAAGTTTACTTAGTTTAAAACCAACATTATTGAGGCCAGGCTGGCCCAGTGGGGGACCGGTTAAATTCACACGTTCTGCTTTGGGAGTCCAGGGTATGCCAGTTTGGATGCCAGGTGCAGACCTACACACCGCTTAGCAAGCCTTGCTGTGGCAGGCATCCCATATATAAAGTAGAGAAAGATGGGCATGGATGTTAGCTCAGGGGCAATCTTCTTCAGCAAAAAGAGGAGGATTGGAGGCAGATGTTAGCTCAGGGCTAATCTTCCTTCAAAAAAAAAAGACCAACATTATTATATACACTCTCTAAAATCAAATTTTAATAAAATATGACCTTTAAATTTGTCATATAAGGCAACTTTAATTTTGTACAGTAGGAAAATTCAAAAATACCCTGACAGGAGTTTTTTAATATAATTACATTTCATTTGTACTCCTATATTCATTATTTTCAATTGTATCAGATCGCGCGCCTTATGTAGCTAAGAAGGAAGGAGATTTAGGATATGCTCTGTGGAGAATGAAATTGTAAATGCTTGATGTCATGGGCTGTCTTCATTTACAAGCCTAGGAAGCATGCGGTAGTATGCATCATTGGGGAAAGAGCATGGGTTTGGGGTCATAGAGACCTAAAGGCAAATTTGATCCTTAGTGTTTTCTAGGTGTGCTATCTTAGACATGTTAATTAACCTCTTTATATATTCATTTCTTCATATATCCAAGGGAAATAATAATATGTACCTTGTAGACTTGTTTTGAGATATAGTCTTAGCGTATTTAAATAAAATAAATGGCAGATTTGGGCTGAAATTTTTAATTTTTATTTTTTAGTATGTGGTTACGGTATTCATATCTTACAACCCAAATAAGGGAACATCATCTGACTCATATATGAGAAATGGTACAATACTTGAAATAGTGGCTGTACCAAAAAAATCTTGGTTATGCAGTTGCCTCATATAGTTGTAGTTCAAGAAGTAATAAAATCAAAGACTATTTCAAATAATTCTGAAAAATGGCTACTATACTAACACTGCAAAAAATCCTTCAGCAGTTTTCATCTTGGGTCTATTGTTGAAGATAGAATGCTGAATGAAGTAAAGGACTTTTGCATGAATATAAGGATCCTGGTGGCAGAGCAGGTGGAAAGGACTTATGTCGTGGTGTTCAGAGGATGAGGAACACAATATCTATCCGCTTTGTCCATCGACCTGAGATAAAATTTGGGGGTGAGTGGCCAAGGATGCTTTCCCTGCCACTCAAGTCTGAAGCTCAGGGGAATACTCCTGGGGAGCTCTAAACCAAGGAAGGCCAACAAAAGAGAAGAATTTCTGGATATTTGCAACCACTTCACCCTAGAAAACTATTTTTAGTTCTTTTCATGGATATTGAACATTAGATTTTCCTTTATATACTGCTTAGATTTTTCTTTTAGTCAGTATCCTTATAAGTAGTTCTTGTGTTCTTATATATTTGTTTTCTTATTTTATCCTTTAAATTTCTAGTCCTTTTTAAAAATTTCATTTCAGTTTATTTTAGGTGTTTGTACATGGTTTTGTCTTCTTTATCTTATTTCTCTATTTTATTCTTTTCCCTCTTAGATTCTTTTATATTGTATTATCTTTCTCTTAGAGTTATGAAATGGTCTCAGTGAATTAATTTTTTATATCTCTAAATTTTGTTTTAATTGATCTTCTTGTTAATTTGTCTATTTTAAATTATTTTTCTTATACCATTGCATATTTTTGTTAAATAATAAAGCAAATAGAATACCTGCTCATGTTGAGTTTAGCTCTAAGACTTAAAACATGCCTTAAACAAGAAGATTGGTCTATTTTTTCCTCTTCCTATTATTCTTTCAGGATCCTCCTAGAGTCATGTAGCGGTCCTCCAAAGTTAAATAATTAACTCCTCAATAACTAAGACTTACAATGCGATAGTGTACTCTGACCAAAATTTTTTCTGAGCTAACAATAGGCTCAAACAAAGGATCACCCTATGAGAGTTCCTAAAACGTTTCTAAATTCTCACACATCAAAACATTTGGTCATTTAGACAAAGATATCACATTTGAAATCCATCTTTTTATCCTATGGAATTACTCATTGTTCTTTAATACATAAAAATACATCACTGCACGGTGGGCCAAGGATTCAAAACAGATTTCTATTCAGAAAGGATTCCTATAATATGAGGATTCGTATTGTATAATAAACAATCAAGGACCTTTTAACCTTCTAACAGAACTTCTCCTATTGAGAAATAATACAGAATTATTAAAACTACTGAATTAAAATTAAATCATCTGGGTGAGGATTTTAGATTGTGAAGAACTTGGTAAGATGAATGTTTTTGGTGCCTGCTTCACAGAGTTTAACGGTCTTAAGTAAGGCCCAGGAATCTGAGTATTTAATAAACATGCCTCTGTGAGTCTAAAGTAGGTGGTCCACAGACTGAACTTTAGAAATGCAGCCTATAACACTAGTGTTTCAATCTCCCTTCCTTAATTCTGAGTATCAGGGAGATTTGTATCCAGGTCAGAAATTTTGACAAGTGGAGTATAGAAAAGAGGCAGCTACTTAGAGTTATTTAAGCAAAATATCTCCAAGATAGGTTCCAAAGGCTGCCATCCAGCTGTATTTGATACTATCTATCGTCTATTGATCAACAAGACCTGTTGTTTTCCTTTGAATTCCCATTTCTAAGACTGAGGAGCAGCCCTTGGGGGAAAAGTAGTCCCAGTCCAGATTGTTTATGACTAAAGCTTTGGCAGTGACTTAATCAATCCTGGCATCCAAATCCCTAGAAATCATCATACCAGCCAATGAATACAAACTCTATGTGAAAGACAGAAGTTAAATTGGGATCAAACAACTCGACAGGCTGTCCAATATTAGTGCTCCTCATACTGAACATGAGTAGTGTTGCCAGACCTTCCTTGTCACTATTATCTTTTTCCCTTAGAGTCAGAAAGTAAACAGGAAAAAACCCGCGTATATGAAGAAATTCCTATTCTAAAAGTCACGTGTGTTAGGTCTGAAATAAAGCTTATTCTATGCAGGACTTCACATTTAGAAACCCCTTCTTCCAATTCTTGGAGATAAATCTTACTTCGCTTACTTAGAGGTGAGTTGTGGCCACTCTACTAAGTCAGTTATTTATGTCAGTTTCAAGTAAATCCATGAGATTTGGGTGCCTTTTTAACCTGCATTCATAAACATTATTTGCATATGATTCTTCTCGAGTTAGTGCATACAGGCAATCTTCAGTGAGGCACAGCTCTTTGAGAGTAAGCAAACTTGACACCTTTCATGCTGTTGCTCACGTAATGGCCATCCCTGAGCTATGCTTCATGGTCAATACTTCGATTATTGGACACCACTGTAAGAACCAGCATTTTGAATTCCATTTCTTCAAGCTTTGAAGGTGTTAATGAGAAATTGTCCACTTATCCCCACAATATGGCCCCATAAAGCATGCAAAGACATTTCTTAGAGTCTGAGGAGGGCCCACTGTAACTACTTTTCTAATAACGAAAGTTAGGAAAATCACACGTCATCTTCTTTGTCTGTTTCTTCCAGAAAGGGCAGAGTTAATGTGATATAATTGCTTTCCTTTTTTTCATTTGTTTGGACTCCATCCATTTATTTTTGTTTTTTGATTTTGCTCACTTTGAGTTTGGTTTTTTTTTTCTTGATGCATCAAGGTTCTGGTGGAAAGAATTGTACTGCTTTAATCAATATTGCTTAGTTGGTAGAATAATTTCTTCAGTGGCCCGAGTAATACACCACTTTTTGTTTTTGATTTTTATATATTTTATCCCCAATCCCAGTCCTATTTTCCTCTTCCAACAAGTATCTACTATAACATATCTAAGGTGAATCTTTCTAATCTATTTCCTTACTGTCCCTTACATGTGTCAAATACACACACCATAAATAATAATATTTAATGCTTGCTCTAAGATGTTATATTAAAAATGTATCCCAATGCAGGTCTTCCTTGGCAACTTTTGTTCTTGGTGAAATATTTTTTAAATCCATCTATGTGTCATTTACAATTCAGTTTATTGTTTTTAGCTGCTATGTAGCATTTCATGATACTTTTATCAATTTATTCCTTTACTGATGGAATGGAGACTGTTTTCAACGTTTTTGCTATTATGACTTGTTGTAAATATCTTCCTATATTGATATTAAAGTCAAAGTATTAGAAGTGAAGATATTTTGACATGAAGATATTTTGTTTTGTTATTTTCAGATGCTATTATTGTCTATACAGAAAATCCAAAAGAATTAATTGGTGAAATTAAATAAATAGGGGTTATTCTTTAAAAAGTTTAACAGGGGCATCTCTTAATCAAGATCAATATATAAAAAGCTGTGGTGTTTTTATCAGTAATTACTTGTATAGTTTTCGTTTTCTCTATTCAAATTCCACTTTATCATCTCTGTTCCAATTTCCATATTATATTTTTTATCTCACAATTCCCTTCTGATACAGTGAGGAAAAAATATCTGGATCTAAATTTGGCTTTATCTACTGTTCTACAACTATTGACTATTTTTTTAAAATTAAAATATTATATTTTTCATGTTCCAGAGCTCCAGGAAATCTGTCTACTTATTTGCTTATTTACTTCTTGCTAACACTTCCTGCTGATGTCCCATTGATTAATTACCTCCTCCCCCCTTTCTGAAATCAATTAGTTTTATTTAGTTTGATTCCTGCTCTGGCTGCTCTGTCATCTGTTTCCTTGGATATAATGTCTTCTGTTTGTTTTTAATTTCTTTGGGCTCTGATATTTCTTGGATGTTTGATAGCTTTTTTCTTCATTAATGTTTACAATAAGAAATCCTATAGTACTGTTGGCTGCTGCTCGTCTCTCCAAGTCCTCTCCTAGTTTTTAGCAAGAGTCTCAGGCTACCATTAGTTTCCTGTATCAAATCTCATTTGCCTGCTGTGTCTTGTGTGTCCTTAATAGGATCTATTGCTCCAAGACATCCTCTTTTTACCTCTAGATATTTGCATGTTTTCCGTTTTTATCTCCTACATATATTGATTATGGAGGAGGAAGACGACAATTTGAATCATCTCTTATTTGTGTTTCAATATAGGAAGAATTAATGATGAGGTCACCATATGGTTTATCATGAAGGCATTCTGAGAGTTAAAGGTGAACCTATTAATGGTGAGGACGATCATGTGCTGACTTGAACAGATGGTCCACTTTAATCGTTCTTGGAAAAAGACTGGCTATCAAAAGGTTTAATAAGTTTATAAAAGCATAAATCATTCTATCTAGTGATTTGTTGTGTAAATATCTGTAATATATGTTTTAAAGTAATATTTTATGTGAAAAAACAAACTTAAGTGTAATTTAATTTTAGTAAAAACTATATATTTAATGAAATTTGATATCACTTTGCCTTTTCCTTTTTGGCTTTCAAATAGGATGAGTGATGAATGATTGTTGTGTGTCAATGGCATGATGCTGTCATAAATTAACTCTGTACTTCAAAGTTTCTCTCACATTAATTAAATCTAATGAGGACAATATTTCTGTTTGTAATGGCAAAAAATAGCTTTCCAATGATTACCAATGTTGGCCAGTTTTCTAATTTTCCTTGCATGCCTTTTTGAGAAGAATAAAATCAGAAATTGGAAAGAGAATTGGATTAGAAATGATTAATTAGGATTCCAAAAAGACTCATGTTCTCCAAAAGGAGGTTAGCCTTTGTTGTAAAATGCTTACTCTAAACCTTTGGTTCTGATTTAATGAGGGTTATGTGTTCTGCTCTGACATGTGCTGTGGTAGATAAAATAATGGTCCTCCCAAAATGCCTCTACTCTAATCCCCACAACCTGTGAATATGTTACTTTACATGGCAAAAAGGATTTTTCAGACTTTAACAATATTAAAATAGAAAGATAATCGTGGATTATGTGGGTAAGCCCAATATAGTCACTTGGGTCCTTATAAGAGGGAGGCAAGAGAATCGGATTCAAAGAAGGTGATATGAGAGTGGAAGCAGGGACCAGAGAGTGGCAGAGGACTTCAAGATGCTAAGCTGATGGCTTTGAAGATGAAGAGATCATGAGCCAAAGAATGCAGGCACCCTCTGATGGCTGGAAAAGGTAAGGAAACAGACTGTCCCCTGGAACCTCCCCAAGGAATGAGGCTCTGCTGAACCTCGACTTTAGGGCTTCTCACCTCCAGAACTAGAAGATAATAAATTTGTGTTGTTTCAAGGCACTAAGTTTGTGGTAATTCATTGCAGCAACAAAAGAAAACTAAAACATGTAGCTCTCCTTGGAAAACTTTCTCAGACTACCTCCTCTGGGCACAAGTTTTGTTGAACTGTTCCTTTGGTTCTGTCACCCAAAGTGAAAACATAATATCTAATGGAGGGTTAAATACATATAAATATATATTATCTAGTAACATATGATCCATTATATTTTATGCATTTATATTTAATATTCTATATTTAATAAATATATAAAGTGTTATACAAATATGTAGTCAATTATATATTAAATATAAATAAATATATAGTCTTCGAGTCAGGTATATTTTGGGAACTTGCTTTATGTCACTATAATTCAAACTAACCTATGAGGCACCATTTACACCAATGACAGATAACTTAATTTTGTCTTCACATTTCCATTTTTCATTTTTTAATAAACTTCCAGCAGGCTTTCAACTGCAGAGAACACATATGGGGTACTGATCTAACTCTGCCATTTGTTTCTAACTTCTCTACCTCTCCTCTCCCACTTTTCGCCATTCAGAATCCTGAAGAGGTTCTTAAATTCTCATTGCTTCACCTGAGGTTGGGAAAACTAATCTTCTGTCATCAAAATTTCTTCCCACTAAATGGTTTATGGCATCAGTTCAAAACTCTCACTCCTTTAGAATTTCCTTATAATATGCAAAGCCATGTTTTGAGAATTCCAAAAATCCCTTATTCTATTAAAACCAGGTTCTGGGAATAAAAAGTGCTTTGACTTTTATTTTTTGTTTCTTCCATACATACAAAAATATCTACTTAGAAATTACGATGTCCTCTTTGTTCTAAGCTGATCTACCCTCCTCCTTGAGAGAGTAAATGCAGGTATTAGACACAACAAGAAATGAAACCTCGGTTACTTTCTCAAAAGATCCTCCTATACTACGTCTATTACTTGGCTCAATCACTCCAAGAAAAACGGTTCAACCCTGGCATGGTGATGGCTCTTCCATAGGTACTCTCAGGGACTGAGGGAAACAACCAGATACTTGTCTCAGGGGCCACCAAGCTTCAGAGCCTTTTTTCTGCCACCTCTTGTTCTGAGAAAATCTTTGCTTAAGCAAGTATGCTGGTTTTTTATAGCTTGGAGAGTGTTTTATTATAAGAACTTTTGTGAAACTGTTTTTGTGCTCTGCAATTAAACATATCAGGAGGAATTGCCTGTTGATACAAAGTACTCTTAAAATCTCAGCCTCCAACACCACCAACACTGCCCACCACCAGCACCATCACCACCAGCATCTTGGTATTTTATTTTTGCTTTTCCATATAATCAATTTGTGATTCTCAATCATGTGGATTATTCTCCCAGTGATGACTGAGAGCCCCGGGAATGAGTTCCCTGGCATCCAAAAGCTTTTTGTCAATCTGGGATAGTCACTATGTATAAATCATATTGGAGGGTTTCCCAGGAAGGTACAGATCCAATTATAGGAATTATAGACTGATGAAAACTATTTGCCTATGGAAATCAGTGTAAGCATTGCCAAAAGAATCCTGAAATAAAACTCGCCACCAGGTTATCCGGTGTGGCTCATGAAGATTAAGCTGTAGCAACAGCAAGTGTGTAGTGAGAGAAGATCACAGATCAACGAGGAAATTCTTGGTCAGAAACGAAACATGTAGAGAAGAGATTAATCTTGGGTGATGCTAAGGATGGTAGAGTATGAGAGTGGAGGGTCTTGATTTGCTCAGGGATGGCGTTGGAATACTCAGTATATGGCAGAGGGCTTAAGAAAAGAGAAAAATAAGGTCATCCAGAGAAGGAAGGAGAAGTCCCAAATTTCAGACATTCACTTAGTTACTCTTCAAGCATTTTGGGTTAAAATATGACTAACTCCACTAAATTATGGAAATCAAGTACACTGATGCTAAAGTCTCAAAGCTTATCGGTAGTGCAGAAATATCTTGTCATAAGCCTTCTCTGGGGACTGGATCAGAATATAGTTTGAAAACTAATGTGGGTAGTGTCAGGAACTCAGCTGAACTGAGAGAAACAGAGCTGAGCTGTCAGGTGTTGGAGTAGCCCATTAAAGCAACAAGCCAAAAATAAAAGGGTTAATCACTTTAAATGCTTACTGCTATGATAGAAACAAGATCTAAAACCAGAGAAAATGCTGACTCCTCCTGCTCCATTTTCCCCCTTGGATTCACCAGTGGAGGGTCAGCGCAGAGTGGGGTTGTCTCACTGTCGAGGGACCCCAAAACAAAAGACTGGCAACTGTGGACCCTGAAGTGGGAGACAGCACAAGTGGGAAGGGCTAGGAATGGAAAACTTCTGAATACTAAGTCAGAGTGGCGGAAAGTGTCTTCAAGATTTCCTGTTCTCTCCCCCATCCTCATAAGATCTCAGCAGAGGTGCCTGAGCAAGACCTCTGCCCAAGGCCTCAGATAAAGAGACCTAAGAATGAAGCCCCCAGAACTAGAAGTGCAAAAGTGTGTAATGGTAGGACTGGCCAGGGGTCCTGTGTACTTGATTGCATTTCCCTTCAAAGACTGCAATGTACTGGCCTCGCACCAAATCTGTGTGAGGAGGGGGTAGCTTTCTGCCGTGAGGGCTGACAGATAAAGCCTTTGTAATCGCCTATGGACAGTCTTGAAAAATCACACACATGGGTTTTTAACCAGGAACCAGACTCCTCAGATAGTAGGTGCCATTCAACCTATTTTAAATTATTTCTTTGGCAATCACTTAAGGTAAATAATGTAATTAACCAATACCTTTTAATTTTACTCCTTCTGGTTTAGTCTGGGAGCAGTTTATGGACTAAGATGGGTGACACTTGGTGCTTATTTTGGGGAGCTATAAATTGCAGAGTCTACTTAGATGTGTCCTTTGATGACAAATATTTGAATGAAAAGTGACACCTAACATGCAAATGTTTTCCATATTTGGGTTTGGGGAATTTTGTAAATATTGCTTATAATGTTTCAAATCTATTGTGATCGCCATTAAAATGAATATTTTTACTACATTTGTTGTTACTGAAGCTGCCACCTCATTTCAAGCATCATTATAGGCAATATGCTAGGTGTTCCCTAAAGTGAATGCAGGAAAGGAACATTAAATATTAAATGAATACACATATTGTCTATATTTGCCTTTGTGTCATTTAAGTGAACACTTTTGAAGCAGGATAGTCAAGGGCAATAGTTTATTAGTTTAGGCTACAAACTATAAAGATTAGAAGTGACAGAAGCCCAAGGCTCAGTAGAGGACATTTTCTCTACACTGAGTGTTGATGTCAGTTGTGGCTTAGCTCTGAGAATTTCATTTAAACAACGGGAGCAAGAATATCAGAACCAAGGACTCTTTCACTTGCTGTGGATCACCCGAACCCATTTTAGAAAAAAATTCTAGGGGAAAAACATTTTGAAAAAGTGGCATTTCCTAAAGAAGATGCATTAAGAATGGAGCAAATTTCATAGCTTTAACTGATATATTGATCTTTGCAAAATATACCTCAGTGTGTAAGCATCTTTTTGAAATAAAAGCTGAAATTTTCCTCATTTTTGTGGTCTAAATTTAACACAGTATTGGTAAATTTTGAGAGATCTCTGCTGTGCAAAAATCTCAAGGAATATGCTATTTGAAATATCCAGTTGTCTGAATAATCGGGAATTAATGTCTCTAGCTAGCCACACTGTAACTTATATGTATTTCAATTATGTAAGTTGGAATTCTTCTGTTTTTTTCCGGAATTAGGGTCTCTGGTTGTTTTGTGACCCCAGGACCTACTGCGATGTGTAGCATAAGTAGTTCTGCAGGTCCTGGGCTTGGTGGCTTTCACAGGTCTCCCAATTCCTCCATTGCTCTTGGGTATCATTTCTCAGGGCAATCAACCAAGCTGCATGAAGCATTGCCCCTTTCATAGAGACTGTAAATCTGAAAACCAGATTTCCAAACCTGCCTGAAGTGTGTGTAAAATAAGAACACCTATTTTCTGAGTGAAGGCTTGAGGGAATCCTCTATGACTAAGCGACACTATTTTGACTACCTAAAGGTCACTTTTGCTTTCCTTTGTCATATTTGTTAGACAAGGGAAGCTGCTTGATATTTGAATTCTAGCCAGGAGAAATGTTACTATATTTTTTTGGATTTCCTTTCTTATTTCACAGTGAGATGGAAGGGTTTAAATGCCACAAGATAGTGGAAAGTAGGTGAGGAGTTCGGTTGCCTGAATTTGCATCTGATTTTTACCACCTTCTAAGACAGAATTCCAGACACTTATGGTGCATTAAAATTACCTAGGGAGCTTTTAAAATACATCTTTATGCTTGGATTCATCTCATTTTCTCTAGGGACAGGGCCTAGGCATCAGATGTTTTTAAAATTCCCAGGTGATTCTAATGTTCAGGAAGTTGCGACCCACTGGTCTAAGGCAAGTTAATTATACTCTTCACAATCAACTTTCCCATCTCTATAACAAAAAGTTTGGATCACATAATAGTTTTTAACATTTTGCGGGGGAGGAAGCACAAATAATTCATTCTTCAAACAAAATCTTACACTTGGGGAAATAAACAAAGATCAGTCAAATGAGCAAAGCAAAGGCTATTTATTCAGAGCATGCTATATAGCCAGGGAGTCAGGCACCTTCACTGGAACTTTGGCAGAGACTCAAAGGCAGGCAGGGGGTTGGGAAAGCTTTGTAGTGGAGAAAGGGAAGAAGGCTTTAGGTCTGGGCTGACTGGAGGCTGCTGGCACCGGGAAGCTGTGGGCAGGCTAATTAGAAGTGGGGCATCCTATTTGAGCTGTTAGGGGTGAATATTTGACTTTCTATGGTTAATGCTAAGTTGAAAACATGGACAAAAATTAGGGAAGCTCTTAGTTATTAATCAAGTCCTGGCCATTTTGGGCCAATTGTTACAGAAGTTACTGTTTAGCTTCCTGGATTGTCATTAGAGATAGAGATCTGCCTTCCCATAATTTGAACTTATAGGAGGTTGGTTTCCTAGGCAAGTTGCTACAGGTTGTGTGTCAGAGTTCTATTTATATATATATAATCTGGCCATTTTCCATTTATATATTCAGTCTCTCATATATATAATCCAAATTCCTGTCACCTAAGGAAAAAAAAAATTGAGAAAGAGAGGCTTAAAACTTGCCTCCATATAGTAAAGAGTAGGATTGATTCCTCACCCCAACTGGCATCAATTATCTCCTTCCCTTCTATCTTGGGGGAAAAGTGGGCTTGCCTGAAGTCTACCTCCTGAAGGTCTGCAGTCTGCTTTTCTGTGATTGTCTAACTCATAAGCATTGTTTCAGCATCTCTGAAACATGCTGTCCTTCCCTCGTATTGGACCAAATTGAGTCAGCTCTTTCTTCACTTTCCCTCTGACATAAACATGGCTATTAGTATCAAGCTATTATTGAAGTTTTGCAGATTATGGAGGTGGTGTTGGTAATCTTAGCAAAAATCGAGTAACAATCAACTTATAATTTATGATTTCTAAAACTCACTGAGTATCTCCACCACAAAGAAATTCTGATTGGGTATCTCCTTAGATTCCGCTTGGTACCATGTTGCAGAGTGAAGTCCCCTCTATCAATCCTCTTTTCTCTTTGTGCACTCCAGAGCCACTCCCATCACCTTACTGGCCACATTTTCTCTCTCACAAGTATAGCAGGAGGAACTAAACATGTTTCTTGTATTAAATGTGGTGCAATTTGCATATTTGTTACAATGCTCCCTCATGAAGATCAGGCCAAAAGACTCTTACTTTATCCACCAAAACAACTTATTAAGATATTTTCTGAAATAAGAGTCTTCTACCTCTAAGTCATTGCTACATCTCCCCTTGATTATGGAAACAAATATAGTTTATTTTCTTTTCTCATATTTTTTCTTCCATTTATATATTCAAATCCAATATGTAAAACAGATAAAATCAGTTAAAATCACCCAATAGGGGTGAAATTGAGTACAGATCCCATGTGGGCAAACTTTTTCAGGACAGAACGAGGAAGTAAATATTTTGCTCTTTGCGATTTTTTGGTGAGGAAGATTCACCCTAAGCTAACATCTGCGCCAATCTTCCTCCACTTTGTGGGTCACCGTCACAGCATGGCTGTGTTGTAGGTGCATGCCTGGGATCTGAACCCATGAACCCAGGCCACTGAAGCGGAATGTGCCCAACTTAACCACTATGCCACGGGGTCGGCCCTGAAATATTTTTGGTTTTGCATAGCATATGATTTCTGTTGCAACTGGTCTCAGTCACAACTCTTCAAATGTGCCATTGAACCATAAGGCAGCCACAGACAATATGTAAATAAATGAATATGGCTGTGTTCAAATAAAATTTAATTTACAAAAACTCATAGCTGGCTGGATTTAGCCGACAGACCATAGTTGGCCAACCCACCATCTAGCCAGACTGACTGGAGCCCTCTCCAATCATCTGCCACTTCTTTCTATAATACCCTTTCTCATTCTATTTCTTGGCCCCTAGAAATTTCCCCTGAGCCCTATTGATTCCAAAGAGAATGGTTTGGAAAAGCACCTTAATAAGTGTGACACATAAATAATTTTAAATTTTCAGAATCACAATTTTAATGAAAAATTGTTCAAGATGAAAAGTATTTCTAAGCCATATTTTTCTCAGGTCTGAGTTTAAAATCGGTGGAGTAAAAATTTTCTGCTGGCTTTTTCCACAAGAATAGAAGTTTGCTTGCAGTAGGGTTATATATGAGTACTTCTTGCCCTAGTTGGATTGTGAGCTTCTTAAAAGTGGATATTTATCTTTCTTTTCCAAATGCCAAGCATAGTAAATTATATCAAATAAGTGGTCAGTTTATATACAAAAAGTGCACTGAAAAATTTTTATCCTTCCTTATTTTAAGGTTGTCAACAGTTTATCTAAATTATGAGGTTAGTCTCTGATAATAAATGCAATTAAAATGGATATAAAACCCCATTTCCTATTACAGTCATTGATGGAAGAAAAACGGTTGCTTGGATAATTAAATCTTAAATACTATAGAAGTATTCTATGTGTTGAAACAGCCTAGAAACCATTGAAAAATAAAGATCGTTGGTTATATAGCCATTTAGATGCCCCCAATATACTGATTACCAACTCCAAACTCTATTTTGTTTCCCTTTGAAAAGAAAGGTTGGCTGCTGGGGAGCCAATTTGACTTCAGTGACCATCTTCCAGCTCTTTCCTCCTGATCAGTTTTGCTCATGAATGACTAGAGACTCAAGCTGATTGGCAGGTTTTTCCCTTAATGCACATAGACTAGAGGCCCATGCTAATTTAGAGCTTCTTCCTAAAACTTCAGATTTTTTTAGGGTACACTTCCAGCTTGTGGTAATTTGTTCAAAAACAAAAAAACTAGGTTTCCCGAATTATCCATCTTTCAAGTTACGTAAGATGTGTGCTCTAATGAAAAAGCAAACTTGAACAAAAAACTAAAATACAATTCTCCCACTAAGAATACTTTTCACTTATTTTGTCTTGTTTCTCTTTTGTTCTTTCTGTCAAATAGAAAACAGCTTCCTAATCGGGTACAAAAAAGAAAAACAATGATCAAATCAAATTAAGAACTGGCCCTAGATATACAACAGTATTCATTATAAAATGTGTATTCTAAAAACCAAAGTGTTTGAAAAACAAAATCAGATTGAAATTTCTATTTTAGGGTGAAGGACCAAGTTAGAGATCTTCAGCTAGGAAAAATTTATAGTGTAATGTTATTTAGATCATGTTCACAAGTTTATTTTATGCACACAAATACACACACTCAATAGCAGTACATGCAGCTCTTCTGTGAATCAATTGTCATCAAATGAAAAAAATAAAAATATTATGGCTTGCAGCAAGCACTATTGGTTACTCATTAAATATCCTTAAGCCTTTAAACAAGTGACTCAGAAGTCATGTGGAAGGATAATTTAGTTAAAATGAAAACAAGGACTTTTGTGAACTCACTGTAATTTCTTTTTAGAAATTAATCTTCAGGTAACCAAGAAGGGTAGCTTAAGAGAAAAGAACAAAGTGGTAGAACTGTGGGCTCTGAGTCTGTTATGAAAGTGGAAGAGTAGAGAAGTACCTGGAGGTGTGTGCCTCTGACTGTCTCCATCACAGTACAGAAGAGTAAACCAGGAGAGATGGAGCCTTCTGCTTTACCCAGTTCCAGGTATCCTTTCAGTAACAGGAAAGAATGCTCTTACCTCCTGCAATAGGAAGCTTCTGAAATGGCTAGCAACCACCTCTGCCTCCTTGTCTTCACCCCTGTGTAATCAATCCTATCCCTTTGAGTCTGGGCTATACCTAGAGACTTGCTTCTAAAAATAAGAATGGTAAGATTTCACATCCAAGATTATGCTATAGACTGAATATTCGTTTCCCCCTCAAATTCCTACATTGAAACCTAATCCACAATGTGACGGTACTTGGAGGTTGGGGCCTTTGGGAGGTCATTAGACCATGAGAGCAGAGCCCTGACGAATGGGATTAGTGCGCCTATCAAAGAGACCCCAGGTAGCTCCCTCATCAATTCTGCTCTGTGAGGACACAGCAAGAAGACAGCCATCTATGAACCAGGAAGCCAGCTCTCACCAGATATCTAATCTCCTAGTACCTTGACCTTGGACTTTCCAGCCTCCAGAACTGTGAGAAGTAAACGTTTGTTGTTTGCAGTCTATGGTAATTTGTCATAGCAGCCCAGAGAGACTAAGATAGGTTACAAGACTGTGGCTTCTTGTTGGGGCCCCTCTCTCACTCTCTCCTTCACTCGCTCTGAGGAAACAAGCTGCCAAGTTATGAGCCATCCTATGGAAAGGCCCATGTGACAAGGAACTGAGGTCAGTCTTAGGTAACAGATCTCATGGACTTGAGGCCCTCAGTCCATGAGCCCCTGAGGAACTGAATCCTGCTATTAAGCACATGAGTGAGGTTGGAAGCAAATTCTCCCCGGGGAAGTCTAACAATGTTCACAGTACCAGCTGGCTCCTTGGTTGCAGCCTTGTGAGAAACCCTGATCCAGAAGACTCAGCTAAGCTGTAAGATTCCTGACTAGAGAAACTCTGTGAGATAAAACATGTTGTCCTTAATACAGGACTTGAGTTTCATAAAGTCAGAGGGCGAGCTTTTAGTTAGGCCGAGGACAGATAATGCTTTGGTGTCGATACGCTGTGTCATGTGGTGGAGCAGAGTCCACCTAGACTAGCCTTAAGAAGAAAGAGATAACATCACCTCTTTACTCTCACTCTTTTTTTTTTTTTTAACTTTGTATTGGAAGTAAGGCAAAAGAAACAATGTAACTGTGTCAATAGTGCATTTCATGGGATATTCTGACATATGAGTATCCAATCTCTTCAATATAGAAAGCCATTCCAATTTTACTTGCTGTAAGCTTTTTGTGTTTAGACAATGGGGGCAAGTACGAATTGTTGTTCCCTGAGGAGTACGATAGAGTGAGAGGGGCTTGATTCTAACAATTTGTTGTATTCAAGTTGCAATTGCTCTTTCCAGGGAATACCTGAGGAAGTGGTAATACATAATCCCGTACTTAAACTCATCTCATTTCTTTGTCACCCTTAATGTTACAAAATAAACCTCAGGACCAACAAATTCCTCAGAGTCTCACTCAGAGGCTATTTATATTTATTTCAATTTTTCCAGAGTGATACGAGGCTGGTAGAGGTAGGCACATTGGAATCATGAAGATGTGACAGCTTCATAATGGAATATATATATATATATATATCTCCCCAAAATACTTTGAATGCTTGGGACTCTTGTAGGCTTTGGAAATTTAGTGTTAAGCAAGACTGACACAATCTGTATCCTTATTTCATTATTACTTAGTAGGAAAGAGCATGGATTCTTCGTCAGGCAGACTTAGGCCTTCATTCTGTTTTCTACGCATATTATCATAACTTGGGGCAAGTTTCTTAACCCTTCTTAGCTTTAATTTCTTCTTCTATAAAATGGGGATAATAAAAGCACTTCTCCCATGAAATTGCTAAAGGGTTCAGAGAGAGAAAAACAGCAAAATTCTTCGTACAGAGATCTTAGTAAGCATTGATTAAAGGGTGAGCACTGTGATGTTGCTGTTCTTCTTATGGCTACCTGTATCCCCATCATCATCATTGTTGGAGAAGGAAAATATCTTTTCCTTGTTGCTAATCTCCAGAAAGCAAAGTTGTCTCAAAGAACACTATATGTCTCTCTTGCCTTTTTGCTCTCTCTATCTTTGGGGAATTGGAATAATTTATGATTAAGTCAGAGTCACTGACAAAAAGACACAAAATCCCCAGATCAGAGAGACAGATCATTTATTACAGAAAAAGGAGTAGCCAGAGCAGCATCTAACATCAGTTCCCCACACCCCAGTTCCCAAAGGTCAATGTGATGAAGGGCGAGCATCACCTGCACACACAGTGGTTGCATCCCAGGAGAGGAACACTGACATTAGGAGACTCAGCTTGAATGGGGCTGCCGGCATATCTACCCTTCTTGGCTCTGGAGAGAGGGAGCACTCATCAGCCTGGAAGGAAGTAAATGTCTCTGGGAAAGGAAAAGAGAGGGCATTATAATAATTACCCTGGGATATTTTTGGCAAGTTATGCCTTCAAATCTCTCTGGAGGAATACACTTTTTTTTTAACTTCCAAAGTTGTTTTCTATTCAAACACGCCCCTCGCTGAGAAGGCCCTGACTTTAAAGGTACCTGAAAAAATCCAAGGAAAATTATCTCCCAACACTACCTACTGGTATATGGGGGAAGAAAATTTATCACATTGTGTTCAGCTCTGCCTTTTTCCTCAGACAGTGGCTTTTCCACTGGGAGTATTGAAGCTCTAGAGAAAACTCTAGACAGGAGAGTTAATAAGTGTGCCCAACTCTAAGGTTCAAGCAGCAGGTTCAATTGGCTCTCACATGAGCAATGTCAGATACTTTAGCAGTGATCAGTCATAGGGTGATATTTTGGCCCTTGTTTCATGTTTCTGCTTTCTTACTCAATTTTTAAAGAACTTTTCAGGGAAGAAAGGTACTAATTTTAGGAGGCTCCCAGAGAGATCTTACCAATTATTATTATGGTTCCCAATAAGACTTCATATTCATCATTATAGCACTAAATTACAGAGGCAACAAATTTTGTTCAACATGATTTATTTTAAAAGACATAGAAGTATAATTTAGTTTAGGAAAAATTTCTTCCAAAATTATGAAACTAAAGGTTCTTTCATATAAATCAATGTTTCAGGTGTTTAAAAATGTTTGCTTATGTATTATTTCAACTAATTTCTAGAGGTTGATGATCTTACAAAGGGCTTTTTTATTGGATAAACCAAATATTAATGTATAAATCCATGTTGCTTTCCTAACCAACTTCTTTCTAATCATTCAGATTGTTGCAGGGCCTGTTGTTAAAGCAAATACCGGGGTGGCCTAGCCTTTTGTGTGGAGACAGGAAAGGGCTCTCTGAGCATGTGATGGTTAAGCTGAAACTTGAAAAATAAGTAGGAGTTGGCCAAGCTGGTAGGAATGAGTGAGGAGATGTTTCTAAGCAAAAAGGAGACCTAAGGTATAAGCTCTGAAATGGGAAAGAACCTGGAAATGACATGAATCTGAAAAAAGGCCAAGGTGGCAGAGCTTCCGGCAGAAGGAAGGCATTGAAAGGAGGCTAGAGAAGGAAGCAGGAGCCAGACGCTACAAGGGCTCGGAGTGCAGGTGGAGGATGGTGCTCTTTATCTTAAGAACAAGTCAAGTGTCTCAAGGAGGGCACTGTGATTATTAGATGATGGCTTGCAGGAGACTGTGAATTGGTGAGGAGGCTAGCTAGCAAGCTGTGGCTGTTGTCCAGGTAGGAAATTAAACTGGCCTGGGCAGAGCAGGCGGCAGCAGAGACAGAGAAAAGCAAGTAGATTCTAGATATATTTAGGAAGATGGATTACATTTGCTTTTATTGTCCAAACGAAATTCTGTGTCTTAGGCACCTAAGAAGCACCGGAAAATGTTCACCAGTCATGTGGAACCCATCACCTACAGAGCATTTTTTTATTTACCTAGACTCCTGCTTTTTTTAGAAAGCCAAGAAGAGACTGCATAGAACATTATTTCTCAAATGTAAGCTCAAACTAAATCACACAAAGCAGGTAACTAATTAAGAAACAATTATTTAGACAATTATTGTAAATCTGTGCTTTTCCTGGTTAACAGTCAGATGTGGAAGGCAGGGTATTTATTTTGATATGTATAATGTTTCCTGTGGGGAAAACAATAAAAAAGGGTCTGGAAGTCGTAAAGCTGGGTACCATTCGATGCTATCAGAGACACCATTTCAACAGTGCAAATGATAGCCATATGACTCCTCCGTCAGTGAACAGCTGTCGGGAAAGGGCCTAAGACTCTCTTTCTAGCATTGAGCCCAATTAAGTCATAAAACCCTGACTTACTAAGTTAGTCTATGGCCCACATTTTGAAGAGTTTTAAATAATTACTCACTCCTGCTGGAGAAGCTCAGTTTTTAAATACATCTGAGTCATTTAATTAGGTGGAATTCATCCTTCCACTTAGAGCTCTTACTAGGAGTGATGTGGTTGTGATAAATCTATTATAAATTGATTCTGTGAAGACAATTCCTAACACTTCCTCTAAAGCTCCAGGGATTACATGTCTGTAATTTGAGGAAGTGACCAGTAGATAGGTCTTTGGATAATAAAATTTTAGCAAAAATAAAAGTTGTAAAATGATCCATTTATACATTATTTGGTCAAAACTCTTACTGAGTACCTACTGTATGCCTGGCATGATGCTAGGCACTGAGAATATAAGAAATTCAAGAAACGTATGGTTTATTGAGGTAGATGCATATATTTTTAAAGTCATAATAATGGTTCTGGGACTAAATTAGAAGTATGCTAACGATACACTGGTGGCCCAAAGAATGAAGTATTCATGAGTATCTGAGATGGAAAGAAAATGTTTCTGGAAGCCTATAAGTTAAGCTGAGTATTAACTCTGAGTATTAAAATGAATGGCTATCCATTAGGTATGAAAGGGAGTAGCGATGCATTCAAGACAGAGGGATCAGCATGTGCAAAAACATGATATGATGAACCAGTGTATTTTTTCAGAAGGAAATGCAATTCTGGCTGGATTATAAGTATGGAAATAGTGCAGCAATAATTAGGACTAGGAGTAAGCAGAGGCCACATCAGAAAAGACTATATAAAGCACGCTAAAAGTACAGACTTTATTATAGGATCACAAACTCAAATACATTTAAGTGTTGGCAGAAAAGTTGTACTGTGAAGAGTGTCAAGGAGGAAAAATTAGGAAACTGATAAATTCTACATTGAATTGGGTGAGAAAGGCCACTAATTGAACACGGTTAAATGCAATGTTTTCAAAACACCAAAGCATGTCCAACATAATGTATGGGAAGAATGAATGGACTAAGAGATTTAAACTCCTGAGTGATCCTAAGGGCAAAGATGATTTAATAAACAATTTCAGTAAGGGAAGTGCCATGGTCAGGTTTAGTTTTTAAACAATGACTCTGTGTAGAGTGAGGAAAACAGTGGGATGATACATCTATGGACTAAGAGATACCATGTCCTATATGGCTACTAGAGTAATTTTTTTAATTAGTCCACATCCAATAGATTATTACAATAATTTAGAAAAGATAGGTGGTAAATTTGACTAAAGTAGATCAATGGAGATAAAAACAAATAGATATTTTCAAGAGCTATTTAAAAGAAAATTAAAAGAACTTGGTGATGATATGGAGGGACATAGTGGTGGGGAGAGAGGAGAATTAATGATGACTCCTTGTTTTATGGCTAGAATTCCAGTTAGAGAGAGTACTGTTTGCTCAAATGGGCAATCTACATTAGGATATTTGAGAAGGAAGAACATTGCCAAAGTTTAGATCGTGCAGGGCCTGGGCCTTGCTTGCTCAGCAGAAAACCCCAGGCCCATTGCAACCAGGTGTCCTTCTGGCTCCCTTTTGGGCAGGCAGCCCAGCTACCAGGATTTGTAATGATCTGGGCCTGGCCAGCCTGGATCCTCCCTCATCCCAAGAGAAGAACATTGCGTCTTACAAGGACACAGAGCCCATCCATGTGAGCTACTGTTCCTGGGAATGCTGGTCGTACCAAGGACAGCCCTTTGGCAAGCATGCAGCCTTTGCTCCTCTGCCTACTTAAGCAAGCTTCTCTTAGGGGGCAGTTGTGGGCACATACTTCCATCCAGCCAGCCACCACTGGACATGATCCCTGCAAGCAAGTCCCAATAAACCTATATGTCCCGTTCACAGTCTCCAGGGCATTTCTTTGGCCTCTCGGGCCGATATCCCACCGTCCTAGCCCAGCTGGGCCTGTGGCAGAACAGGTGGTTTAAATCAACACAAAATACACTCAGATGCAGATTAGAAAGTCAGATTTTAATTAACTCCTTTTTTTTAATGTTTAGGTGGCATCTAGTGTCTCTAGAGAGTTGTCTTTAGGTGTATGGAGTGCAGACAAGAGGACAAAATAAGGAACTTAAATTTTAAGTTAGTGGTATGGAAATAGGTGAAGCCATGCAAGTGGATGAGCTCTTCCCTGGACTTTAACAGAGTGCGAGCTCAAAAGAGCTTAGTAGGAAACCTTAAATAACAAAAAAGTTAAAGCGATATCCAGGGACAAGAACTGACACAGAACCAAGGAAAGAGGGTCCATTGAAAAGGTGGCAAAGCTCATAAGGAGACCAAGAGACAATGATTTCTACTAAAAAGAGTATTCACACTGTCAAATGTTTGAGAGTACAGGTAAAACAGACTGAAAAGTGTCCATCATGCTTGGTAACAAGGAGGTTATGGAAGACTCCAGCAGATTTAGTTTTCACCAAGTGGTAGAGAGGAAAGCCAGGATGTAATTCAAATGTGAATGGGAGGTGTGAAAAAGTAGATGGCAAATATAAATATCTCCTGTAAGAAGTTTGGGTGGAAAGAGAAGTTAAGACAGGAGCTGGAAAGGGTATTAACAGAATGCTTTGAAAAGATGAAACCAACATTAATAGGAGGGAAGATTTGTACAAAGAAATCAAAATCACGGAACACTCATCTATATTCAGTTATTGGCTTTCTGTTTTCAAATTTTTAAAAAATTTCATCTGCTCCTCTAAAGAAGCAATAACCACTGCAAACTACTCATTGTGAGATCCACTTAATCTCAAAGCCACCTTTGTGTAGACTCCTCTTTCATTAACCCAACACCAAACAGGCACTCAAATAATTGGGAGGGGGTAGGAGACTCTTAAAAACTATCTGATCGGTGTATTTACTTCAGTACACAGGAAAACATTGCCAAAGTTGAGGTGGGTTAAATCAGCACCGAATGTACACAGCCAATGGTTAGAAAGTCAGATTTTAATTGGAATCCTTCTGGATTTGTGAAAACTCTTTATTACTGTTGCTGTTTTATCCTTAACTAAATTTCACTCTATTGAAGCACAGTAGAGCCTTAAGTCTCCTGATGGAAGGATTGTAACCTTTGCAATTCATTATAAAGCAGTTTCTCACTGCGAGCTTAGAAGTGTCAGAATTTATGAACATCCAAGCCAATTTGATTTGATTTTGTCTCTAGAGCATGTTTGCTAATGCACAAATATTATTCATTAATGTGCTAAGGGGTGTTCACTAAAGCTGAGCTGCAGAATTACCTTACCTTCAGCAGAAAAGTTGTCACTCTTCTCAGCAAAGAATGCTGATGAGGAAAAGTCCTCCAAAGAATTGTGACACTATAGGTCAGCCCCAATAAATAAAACACGCTTTACTGCTTTTTTTAATGTGCATGGGGAAATAATTAAATCTATATCTTTTCCATTAATCTGTTTGGGAGATTTCATCTCTAACAGAAATGGTGGAGAAATGCAAGAGTGAGTCTGCGGAATGGTTAATTTTTAGATTCCCATTGTTATTTGTTTCTTTCACAAAGAAAAGGTGAAGCATCCATCGAAACTCTCTGGCAGTATGGACCCTGATTTCGTTATACTGTTCAGTGCTCAGGAAATAACCATTTCTTACGTTGCACAAAGATAAAATACATTTTTCATGTAAGAGAAGCCCAGGTGTTGTCAGTACAGGGCTGGCGCAGCAGCTTCATATCATCTGCCGACCAAGCTCCTCCTTTATTTCAGCTCTGCCCTCCTGAGAATGTCGTCTTATGACTGCTCGCTTAACACAGCTTCTTGTGCTCGAACCATCATATGCTCACATCATAGTCAAGCAGCAGGAAGGAGAAGAGGAGTGTACTTTCTCCCTTTTGTATTTATAGTTTATCGAAATATCACATAATAGATAAACAATGCTCAAATCATAACATACAGCTTAGTAAATTCACACGAAGTAAAGACAACCTTGTAACCATCACCCAGACTGAGATATGGAACACTATCTGCCCTCTAGAAGTCCCCCTCATGCCCCTTGCCATCATTATTCCCCATCAAAGATACCCATTATTCCGTATGTTAATACCGGAGTTTACTTTTGCCTGCTTTAGAAACGTGTATCAATGTTATTGTAGAGTATGCTCCTTTGTGTCTACTTTGTTTTTTTCAGTATTGTTTGCCAGATGTATTCATAGTTACTTCTAGCAATAGTTTGCTTTTTCTCATTAATATAAAGCATTACATTGTAAGACTATCCCACAATTTATCAATCAATTCTACAGTTGACTAACAATGAGTGATTGCCACAGTTAGTGCTGTTCCTAAACTTTCTTTCTTTTATGTCTCTTTGTGAATTTGTATATTTCTAATGGGTATATACTGAGGAGTGGGAAGGTCAATTTATAACTTGTGTCTGTGATCAGCTTTAGGAGATCTAACTAAACAGTTTCGAAAGGTGTACAAATTACATTACCTCCATTAGTGTACGGGAATTTCAGTTGTTCCAAAGCCTCAGCAGCACCGATGTCTGTCTCTCTAACGTTTAGCAATTCTGATAGCTATTGTGCTCTGGTTTTAATTTATATTTCTCTGATATATAAGTTTAAGCACATTTTCGTATTTAGCTGTCATGTGAATATGTTTTCTTGAAAAGTTCCTGTTAAAGTTTTTGCCAGTTTTTCTTTTATTAGTCCGTAATTTTTAGACAGATTTGTAAAAGTTCTTTAAATATACAAGATATGAGTCCATTGTGGCATATACACATTGAAAATATCCACTCCCACTCTGTGGCTTTTATTTTCATTCTCTTAATGCTTTCTGTTATGCACATAAGTTCTTAGTTTTAGTAAAGTTCATTTGATCAATATTTTCCAACAGAGTTAGTACTTTTTGCGTACCATTTAAGAAATCTTTGCTTTCTCCAAAAACATGATATTTTTCTGTTTCTGTCTACGTAGCTAATTGTTTTACCATTTATATGTAGACGTACAATCTATCTGGAACTGATTTTTGTCTATAGCGTGAGGCAGAGGTAAGGATTCACTTCTTTTTCCATATGGAAATGCTAATGCCCAAACATCATTTATTGAAAGGCCATCCTTGTTCCCAAACAATGCCATATTATAAAGCAAGTGACTTTGATATAAAGCAAATAACTGTTATCTGTGTGGATCTGGGTTATTTCTGTGCTCTTTTTTTCTTTTTTTTTTGTTTTACTAGTTTTTTAGTGTAATAACATAATACTATCTTAAGTACTGTAGCTTGATGATATATCTTGATTTCTGGTAGCCTAAGCACTCCAGCTTTGTCCCTCTTTAAGTTTGTCTTGGTTATTCTTAGCTCTATATATTGTGCTGTACGTTTTAAAATAAGCCTGTCAATTTCCAAGAAAATGATGTAGGGAATTGATTGACTGCTTTGTACTTGGAGATAAGTCTATGGGACAATGAGCATATTTACAATATTGAGCCTTCCTGTAAGAATGGTATTTCCCTTCATGTGTTTAGGTTTTCTTTAACTTATCTCAGTTACATTTTTGGCTACATTTTTGTTGTTTCAGTTTTTCTTTCATTTCAGGGTGGATGCTTCATACTTTTCAATGGAAAATTAGTGGATTTTATTTCTTATGATATTCTAAATGATATCATTTGAAACTAAATTTCTTGTTTGTGACTGATATATAGCACTACAATTAATTCTCTATTTTAACAATGTGCCTAATGATCTTACAATATTCTCATACTGTGTCTAATGATCTTACAATATTCTCATAATTCTCATAAATTAGTATTCATTTGGATTTTCTAAATGCCTATAGAAAAATTCACAGTGAATAGAAACATTGATAGCAAGTGTCCTCAACTTTATTCCCATTTCAGAGAAAAATTTTTGATATTTGATATCTCACCTTTAAGTTTGAAGTTTGCTGTATATTTTTTGTAACTACTGCTAAACAGATTAAAGGGTTTTCTTTTTAATTTAATTTGAAGAGTGGTTATTATGACTGAGTATTTAAATTTCTCAAAAAATATCACATGGTTTTCTACTCTAATAGGTTATTACGATAAATCATACTGCTTCATTTTCTGATTAAACAAATCTAAAATATCTCAAATTAAGCTGTCATTTTTTTAAGTCTCTAACTTGCTTATAGTTTGCCCTGCTGTTAAGATGTAGCTTTTCAAGAGTCCCAACAGAGAGCTTAGGGTGTTTAACAGCGTTCATTTTCCTTTGTAGATCCTGAACTCCATTTTGTCTCCTTGACATCATAATAAAGAAAAAGCTGTTGTCTTTCTGCAGTTTTCCATTTCACTTCCTAAGTCCTTTCTCTGCCAGCAGATGCCATAGGGAGAAACCACCAAATGTTGGACTCATTCTCTGTTCTTCTCTTCTCACCCATGTGAGAAACTCATTTCTTGGCTTCCATGGCAAACATAATCTTTAATTTTTAACTACGAAAAAATGCCACGAGCTTGGCAAAAGCTTTGCTTTCTTTGCCTCCATCTGGGCTCTTATGTTTAACATCATGGCCAAGAAACATCCGATGCCCCCAGAGAAAATGTGGCTGATGAAATATTGGCTCACTTCTCTGTGCTGCTTCTCTCTGTGGGTTCTCGGTTTTTCCAGCTCTGGTTGCTTTGGCGCCTCATTTATGCCATCAAACTTTTATTTTTTTAAATTCTGGTTTTTCTAACTTTTCCTGATGGGAAAATTGATATACTATTAGTCTCCATAATCAAAAAACCTTCTTGACACAGTGATTCCTTATTTACCCTGTAAACCTCTTAGTCTACTTTCCAAGATTTCCCATCACTAATTACCATATCATCATCCTCTTTTTCTAACAATTCTTTAGTTTTTGAAAATAATTTAGTCCTTTTGTAGGAGACATATTATTTTATTAAGATCTTTGAATTGAGGTTAATTTCATATATAAAATTTACCATTTTAACCATTTTTAAGTGTACAGTTCTGTGGCATTAAGTACATTCAACTATCATGACCATCCATCTCCAAAATGTTTTCATTTTCCTGAACTGATACTCTGTATCCAATAAACACTAATTCCCCAATCTTCCCCAGACACTGGCAACCACTAATTTACTCTCTGTCTCTATGAATTTGACTATTCTAGGTACCTCATGTAAGTGGAATCAACTGTGTCTGCCATTTTGAGACGGACTTATTTAACGCAATGTCTTGAAGGTTGATCCATGTTGTAGCATGTGTTAAGGCTGAATAGTATTCCATTTTATACATATATGATATTTTGTTTATTCATTCATCTGACAATGGACACTTGGGTTGCTTCTACCCTTTGACTTTTGTGAATAATGCTGCTATGAGCATAGATGTACAAATATCTGTTTGAGTCCCTACTTTCAGTCCTTTTGGATAAATAGCCAGAATTGGAACTTCTGGATTACGTAATAATTTTGTGTTTAATCTTTTGAGGAGCCACCATACCATTTTCGCAGCAGCTGCATCATTTTACGTTCCCACCAGCAATGCACGAATGTTGCCATTTTTTTCACATCTCTGCCAACACTTATATTCTATGTATTTTTTTTATTATTATAATAGATTTCCTGTTGAGTATGAAGTGGCATGTCATTGTGGTTTTGATTTACATTTTCCTAGTGATTAGTGATGATGAAAATCTATTCATGTACTTAATGGCCATTGTGTATCTTCTTTAGAAAATTTCTATTCAAGTACTTTGCTCATTTTTTAATTGGAATTTGCTGTTATTGTTGAATTGTGCAAGTTCTTTATATATTCTAGATATTAGTCCTTTATCAGACATGTGATTTGCAAATGCTTTGTCCCATTCTGTGGGTTGTCTTTTCACTCTATTGAGAGTGTCTTTTGATGCACAAAAGTTTTCAATTTTGATATAGCTCATCTACTTTTTCTTTTTCTGCTTGTGCTTTGGTGTCATATTCAAATCATTGCCAAATCCATTGTCCTGACGAAGTTCCCTTATGTTTTCTTCTAAGAGTTGTAGCTCTTATATTTACACGTTTGATCAATTTTGAGTTAATTTTTGTAAATGGAATAAAGTGAGGGTCCAGCCTCATTTTTTAATATGTATATAGACAGTTTCCTCAACACGATTTGCTGAAAACACCGTCCTTTCCCCGTTAAAGGGTCCTGGCACTCTAGTAAAGGATCATTTAATCATATATGCAAAGGTTTGTTTCTGGGCTCTCTATTCTATTCCTTTGGTCTATATGTCTATCTTTATGCCATACTACATTGTTTTGATTACCATAGTTTTCTAGTAAGTTTTGAAATCAAAAAGTATGAGACTTCCAGCCCTATTCTTTTTCAATTATTTTGGCTATTCAGGGTGCCTTGAGATTCCACAGAAATTTTAGGACTGATTTTTCTATTTCTGCAAAAAATGTCATTGAGATTTAGATAGGCATTGCCATAAACCTTATGATCACTTAGGGTAGTATTGACACCTCAACAATATTAAGTTTTCTAATCCTTAAATATGAGATATCTTTCCATTTATTAGTGTTTTCTTTAATTTCTTTTCAGCAACATTTTATTGTTTTCAGTGTACTAGTCTTTCACCTCCTTGGATAAGTTTGTTCCTAAGTATATTATTCTCTTTGATGCTATTATAAATGGAATTTTTTGTATTTCCTATTCGGATTTTTCATTTTTACCACACAGAAACACAACAGATTTTTGACTGTTGATATTTGTGGTATAGTACAAAAATATATTTGATCTTTTTTCCTGGTTCCTGGCACAGAGCTCCTAATACCCTTGGAATTTCCTGAGTGATAGGAATGTCTTTTGTTATTTATAACCAACTACTTTCAATCATTATCTGAGTTTACCCTAATTCAGTGACTTAGAGTGGGCCCCTAGATAGCCTCAAGATGAGTTGATCATCAGAAACTGCAAGTGATTAGAGGATTGGAATTTTCAGTCCCACCCACAAACCTCTGGGAATGAGACAGGGCAGGGCTGGAGATAACTCCTGAACAATGAGATTCAGGAAGCTTCCAGGTTGGTGAACACATTGGCTTACTGAGAAGGTGGCATACGAAGAAAGGGTATAGAAGCTCTGTACTTTTCCCCTCCTGTCCAATACTTTGCCCTACGCGTCTTTCCCGTCTGGCTGTTCCTGAGTTGTATCCTTTGTAATACACTAGTAAATACAAGTAAAGTGTTTCCCTGAATTTTGTGAGCCATTTTAGCAAATTATCAAATCTGAGGAGTGAGTCATAGGAACCCCCAATTTATACCCAGTCAGTCAAAATCACACATGGCCCAGGACTAGCAAATAGCATCTGTAGTGGGTGCAGTCTCGTGGGATAGAACCATTAAAGCTGTGAAATCTGATGCTAGCTCAAGTAATTGGTGTCAGAATTGAATTAAATTGTTGAAAATCCACGTGGTGCCTGGAGAATTGGTTGGTGTAAGGAAAAGACCCACATATTTGATTTCAGAAGTATTATTGGTAAAAACATCTCAATATTGTATCCTTCAAATTTGCTGAATTTGTTTATTAGTTCCAACAGGGTTTGTTGTTGTTGTTGTTGTTGTTTTGTGTGTATGTAATCTTCAGGATTTTCTATATATAAGATCATGTTGTTCATGAACAGAGATAATTTTACTTCTCTCTTTACAACTTGGATGCCTTTTTTTCTTGTCCTTTCCTAATGGCTCTCACTGCAACTTCCAGTTATATGTTGAATACAAGTAGTATAAGTGGGCATCCTTGTCTTATTTTTGAACTTAGAGGAAAAGCTTTCAGTCTTTCACCATTGACTATAAAGTTAGCTGTGAGATTTTCATATATGGTCTTTATTATGTTGAGGTGATTTTCTGCTATTTTTTGAGTGTTTTTATAATAAAGAGATGTTGAATTTTTGTCAGATGTTTTTTCTGCATCAGTTGAGATGAGTGTGTGTATGTTTTCTTTATTCTGTTAATGTAGTGTATTACATTGATTGGTTTTTGCATGTTAAACCATCCTTGCATTCCAGGAATAAATCCAAGTTTGCCACGGTGTATAACCCTTTTAATAAGCTATTGAATTTGGTTTGGTACTATTTTGTTGAGGATTTTTGCATCAATATTCATAGAGGATGTTGGTCTGCAGTTTTCTTTTCTTATAGTCTCTCTCTGGCTTTGGCATCTGGGTAATGCTGGCCTCACAGAGTGAGATAGGAAGTGTTCCATCTTCTTCAATTTTTTGAAAGAGTTTGAAAAGAATTGGTGTTACTTTTTAAATATTTGATAGAATTCACCAAAAAAATCCATCTTGTCCCAGGCTTTTCTTTGTCGGGTGGTTTGTGATCACTGCTTGATTTCTCCTTACTAGGTATAGGCCTATTCAGATTTTCTGCTTTTTCATGATTCATTCTTGCTAGGTGTGTGTTTCTAGGAATTTGTCCATTCCATCTTGGGCATTTGTTGGTGTATAGTTGTTCACATTCTTTTGTATTCCTTTTTATTTCCATAAGATCAGTAGTAATGACCCCTCTTTCACTTCTGACTTTGGTTATTGAATCTTTTCTCTTTGTTTTCTTGGTCAATTAGCTAAAGGATTGCAACTCATGGTTTTGTTGATTTTCTCAATTGTTTTTCTTTTCTCTATTTTATTTATTTCTGCTCTAATCTTTATTATTTCCATCTTTCTGCTAGATTTTGACTGTTTGTTCTACTTTTCCCAGTTCTTTAATGTATAAAGGTAGTTTGTTAAATTCAGAACTCTCTTCCTTTTTAAGGTAAGTATTTACAGCTACAAAATTCCCTCTTACAACTGCTTTTTGCTGCTCCCATAAGTTTTGCTAAATGTGTTTCTATTTTCATTTCCCTTAAGACATTCTTAAATTCTCTTTGTGATTTCTTCTTGGAGTCATTGGCTAGTTAAGAGTGTCTTGCTTAATTTCCACATATTTGTGAACTTTTTAGTTTTCCTTCTGCTCTTGATTCCCAGTTTTCTTCCATTTTCATCAGAAAAGATACTTTTAAAATTTATGAAGACTTTTTTTGATCTATCCCAGAGAATTTTCCATGTTCTCTTCAGAAAAATATGTTGTTTTCTGCTGTTGTTGGGTGGAGTATTTTACGTGTGTGTGTTAGGTTCAGTTGGTCTATAGTGTTGTTCAAGTCCTCCGTGTCTTTTTTTCTTCTGTCTAGTTTTTCCATCCATTATTGAAAGTGAGGGATTAAAGTCTTCCATTATTGCAGAGCTCTCTATTCCTCTCATCAATTCTGTCAGTGTTTGCTTCATATATATTAAAGCTCTAAAGTTTCATGCATATATGTTTATAATTGTTTTATCTTCTTGGTGAATTTTTTTATTATGATAAAATGTCTTTCTTCATCTGTTGCAAAAGTTTTAGACTTAAAGTATATTTTATCAGATATTAATGTAACCCACTCTAATCCTCTTTTGGTTATTTTTGAATAGAATATCTTTTTCTATCCTTTCAATCTATGCATGTCCTTCGATCTAAAGTAAGTCTCTTGTAAATAGCATATAGTTAAATTCTGTATTCTTATAACTATTTTGCCAATCTACATCTTTTTTTTTTTTATTTTTTGCTGAGGAAAATTTACAATGGCTAACATCAATTGCCAATCCTCCTATATTTTTGCTTGAGGAAGATTAGCCCTGAGCTACCATCTCTGCCACTCTTCCTCTATTTTTTTGCATGTAGGATCCTGCCACAACATGTCTGGTGAGTGGAATAGATCTGTGCCCAGGATCTGAACCCATGAACCTGGGCCACTGAAGAATTGCACATGTAACTTAAATTACTCAGCCATGGGGCCAGGCCCCCAATCTATGTCATTTGAATGGCGAGTTTAATCCATTTACATTAGAGTAATTTCTGATAGGGTAGCATTTACTTTTACTAATTTGTTATTTGTTTCCTTTATGTCTTATTGCTTTTGGTCCCTCATTTCCTCCATTACTGCCTGCCTTTTTGTGTGTGTTTAGTTGATTTTTTTTTTTTTCAGTTGTAGGGGAGGAGGACAATCCTCTACCCACTCTAAGTCCTTCTGGTTGGGCTACAAAGTAAATTGATATGAGACAGAATAACAGGAAAAAATCAAACAAAGCTTTATAACACGTATATACATGGGAGAAACCCAGGAAACTGAGTAACTTGCCAAAATGGCAGAAGCTGTTACCTTAAATACTATCTTCAGCTAAAGGCAAAGAAGGATGTTGGGGGTGGGAGGAGTCAGTTATGTGAGCTTACAAGAAAAGGACAGTAACCAAGAGTAAGATTATTATGCAGATTTAAGTCCTTACCTTCTGAATTGATAAGAGTTTCTAGAGATATGGTCATCTTCCCTTTTTTCTGGTACAGAGAAGGAGATACCTTTACAAATGGAGTTTTCCCTTACAAATGTAATTGTCTCTTACAAAGGGTAACTTCTACTTTTCCAAGCTTCTCCCCCATTTGCAGTTCCTTAAAAGTAACCAGCCCAAAATAATTCTCATGCCAAAGAGACACATTTAGGGGTGGGCAATTTTGATCCCCCACATGGTGATATGTTTTGATTCTATCCTTATTTCCTTTGTATATATTCTATAGATATTTTCTTTGTGGTTACCACGGGGATTACATATAACATCCAAAATTATGACAATCTATCTTAAATTGATATCAACTTAACTTCAGTTGCATACAAAAACTCTACTATTTTACAATTTTACCATCCCTACTTTATATTATTGATGTCACAAAATACATTTTTATATATTGCATAAGCTTTAAGATAAATTTATAATTATTTTTATGCATTCACATTTTAAATCCAGTAGAAAATAAAAAGTGAAGTCACAAACCAAATTTACAATAATACTGATTATTTTGGGCAATATGCCCATGTATGAGAAATTGATATTTTCATAAGACTTTTCATGTCTTTTTATTTTAACTTGAAATACTCCTTTTAGCATTTCTTACAGGGCAGGTCTAGTGGTAATGAATTCCTTTTGCTTTCTTTTGCTTGAGAATGTCTTAATTTCCTCTTCACTTTTTAAGAAAAGTTTTACTAGATATAGAATTCTTCGTTTACAATTTCTTTTTTCCCCAGCATTTTACATGTATATCTCACTGCCTTCTGCGCTGCAAAGTTTCGTCAAGAAATCTGCTCATAGTCTTATTGGGGATCTCTTGCACTTGACAAGTCAATTCTCTCTTGCTACTTTCAAGATTCTCTCTTTGTCTTTGCTTTAGCAGTTTGATTAAAATATGTCTCAGTGTGAGTATATTTGGGTTTTTCCTATTGGTGTTATTGAGCCTCTCATATTTGTATATCCATATCTTTCCTCAAATTTGGGAAATTTCAGCCATTATTTCTTGAAATAATCTCTCAGTCTCTTTCTCTCTCTCTTCTCTTTCTGGGATAGCCATAATACTTATATTGGCCTGTTTGATAACCTCATGGGTTCTGTTTACTTTTTTTTTTACTCTTTTTTCTTTTTGCCTCTTAAATTTGATAATGTCATATGACTTATCTCCAAGTTCTCTGATTCTTTTTTCTGCCTGTTTGAGTCTTGTGTTACACTCCTCCAGCAGATTCTTGAATTCAGTTATTGCTATGTTTCAGCTCCAAATTTCCGGGTTTTTTAAATACAATTTCTATCTTACTGCTGATATTTTAATTTTGTTCATATATTGTTTTCTTGATTTCTGTTAGTTCTTTGCCGCATCCTCCCTGTGGTTCTTTAAGCATATTTGAGACAGTTGTATTGAAGTCTTTGTCTAGTTTAAGTCTCATGCATATGTAGCTCCAGGGATGGTTTCTGGAGATGGGTTTTGTTCCTTTCATTGGGTCAGGTTTTCCTGTTTCTTTGTATGCTGTGTGATCTTTGGTTGAAAATTGTCCATTTGAAAAAACAGCCACCTCTCCCAGTCTTTACAGACTAGCCTGGAAGATCCTCACTAGTTAGTGGGCTCCTGAGCCTTGGAATAGCCAGGGCTAAAGCCTTGCAGTCTTCTCAGATCTTTCCTGGGCACACATGTTGTCTGGACTTGCATGTGTGCTTTTGCTGTTTGTTTTGCTTTGTTCTTTTTTTTTTCAATTTTCCTCAGCTGCTTTCAGTTATCTTAATTTCCCAGAGTCTCATACAAGCTTCTTCTTAGGGCCTTAGATATTCTATTGCATTCCTCTGCCCATATGTTTTGCCCCTAGCTGCCTGCCATTCTGCAGTCCTCTTGCCATTTTCATGAGCTGCAGTATCTGCCATTGTCTTCCACAGCTTTCAGCCTGAGATCCAAATTGTGCTATCATTTCCACATCCGAGCTCCAGCTCAGGCAAGACAGAAACCGTTCCCTCAGGCAGCCCACAGACAGGCCAGAACATTGCAAACCAATTCAGCTCTGCTCTTTCTGTCTCAAGAGAGGGAAGTGGGAATTAAATCACTTCCACTGGACCTAACTGCCCTAGAGAGAGGTGGCGCAGGCGCTGTTAAAAATGCCGTAAAATTTCCTACCATTTTGAGTGTGGCTTCTTCTTGATTAGGCATTTGCTTGGTTGCTATAGATCTTTGGTTTCTAGAACTTCTATAAAGTTATTTTATTCAGTTTTTAGGTTTTTTTTTAATTTCACATTCCCGTGGAGAAATGATGGTCTGGAGATTCTTGGTCTGACATCTTATTGATGTCACTCCTACCTCTTTAAAAAAAAAATTCTACAATCAGGTTAATATCTTTGTAATCATCAGACTTTAAAAACATGAAAACTTAGCTAATCTTGATGGCCTAGCATTTAAGTTTGACGTGCTCCGCTTCGGTGGCCCAGGTTTGGTTCCTGGCCACAGAACCATACCACTTGTCAGTCAGTAGCCATGCTGCAGTGGCAGCTCACATAGAAGAACCAGAAGAACTTACAACTCTATACAACTATGTACTGGAGCTTTGGGGAGAAAAAGGAAGAAAGAAAAGGAGGAAGATTGGCAACAGATGTCAGCTTAGGGCAAATCTTCCTGTGAAAACAACAACAATAAAAAAACACCACACACACATGGAGATCATTGTTATAAAAAAACTACCAAATTATTCTGATGAATCTGGTATTCTTTACTTCTTTCATTCTACCCAGCTCCCAGCCTCTGCCTCTGATAGCCGTTTTCAACTCTGGATACACGTTAAAATCACAGAGCGAATTTCTAAAAGTACTAATGCTCAGGCCCAACACTACAAAAATAGTAGTTTAATTGGTCTGGGTTGAGTAATACTTATTTGCAGTCAGATGTCAGAAGCATTGTTTCTGAACCTACATTTTCTTATACCTAAGCTCTGCAACCATTCCTTGACCTCCTCTCCAAAAATATTCCCGACTTTAAGTAAGAAGAATTTAACACATTCTAGTCCTTTCCTAAGTGCTCAGCATCATTTCATCCTGTTTGGTATTCTGGCTTCATAACTAATTTGAATAACTAGAATCTGCCTAATTTCCATGTCACAGGAACAGTTTTAGTAACTGGGTTTCTGCCTTAGTCTCCTGTGCCTGAGTCCTCTGTTGGTAGCAGCTATGTGGCACTCAGTCCTTTTAAAAATGGTGCTTTGATGTTTTCATTACAAGACATAGGCCATTCCACCCAACCAACCTCCAGTTTACAATACAATATGCTTCTATTGTTGACTTCTCAACTTCTCTCATTACCTCCCTATATAGATGAAAATCATTGATCCTGGGCCCTTTGTCAAATTCTAATTACCTACTAAGCACTCCAATTTTTCATTAGTCCCATGACTGGATATACTACAGGTATAAAATTCTTCCCAGTTCTGTATCTGTCCTACTTGTGTCTATCCCACTACAGGGATTAAGTCTAGTTTTAGCTATTTGCATCTTCAACTTTCTTTAGTCTATTGTATTTCCCAGGTTATCTTCTACCCTGGTCCATTAGGGTTTCTGAAACCATACAACAATTTACACGCGAGATATCCAGATAACTAATTACTAATCATTAGTTGTCAATAAGCAATCTATTTTTGCATGCATAAACTTTCCTCAGTAATCCTTCATAAGATAATGTGAGGAAGACTGATTTATAAAATCTGTCATACAATAAGTATTATTAATATAACACAAATAATAAGTTAAATTAATCATATTCTGACCAAAACCAATAAAGCAACTAAATTCCAGATTTCTTTTCGTGTTCCTGCTATTGACCTGTTTCTATCAGCTTTCTCTGCTTCCTCCTTTGAAGTTACAATTTCAAAAATGAAGGAACAACTGAGCCTTCCGAATTAAGCACACAGGTCATTGCATATTCAGCTAACCACTTTTGCTGTTGGGATAAGTGGCCAATCATGCTGATAATTGGATACATGTAGGCACAGTTAGGCAATTATGAATGCAATAGATTGCATAATACACTTTTCTAGACACATCTTATTATGTTCACAAGTAATAGTATGGTATGCAAATTTACTCCCTTCTTGGAAATAAAACTGAACCTAGAAAAGAATGTATTCTATTCAGCTTAGTGTCAACATTCTACTGCAGTTAAGATTAATGAAGTAACAGGTTATTAGGCAACATTTGAATGTGAGATGAGGCTTGTTACAGACAGAAAGAGGATACATATAGATAGATATAGATATTGTTGTATATCTTCCCTGCACAGGAAGATCAACGGTGCCAAAATTATAGTCGAAGTGAGTGATTTTGAACCCTGAATTTGATTTTTGTACTTTGTCTTCCGTTGTAGGAGTCAGGATCTGGCAACCACCCCCCAGACACACACACTCACACGCCCAGAGAGATACATCCTAAGTGGCATCTCAGTGGTCTCTTTCCAAAACACACTTGGCTTTGAAGATAGGATTGAAAAATCATTCAAAGTAAAGTAGCAAGAACTGAATGAAAGATTAATCTGTTTTCCAGAAGAATCATTTTTTTAAAAATCTGAATTATAATTTTTTAAAAAAAGAAAAAAGATGCACTTGATCTTTGGAGAATAGAGACTTTTCACATTACATTAAAAGTGGAATACTTTAGCCCTAAATTAATTTTCTTAACCATTTTTATTTATTTTACATTTGTGATTTTCAAAGACCAGAAAAATTATTCAATATTATTATAATATGAGTAGTGCCACTGCCACTTAATAATTACGAAGCTTGAAGAAGGCATTTTTCCTTCATGAACTACCATTTCTTCATCTATACAATATGAATAATGCCGTCCAACTTCCAAAGAATTTTAAAGAGCTAGAAGCAACATATACAAAGTCTAGCACAAAGCTTAGGTATAGTTGTTACTTTATAAGTGGTAGTTCTTCTTCTTCTTCTTCTTCTTTTTTTTGGTGAGGAAGACTGGCTCTGAGCTAACATCTGTTGCCAATCTTCCTCTTTTTGCTTGAGGAAGATTGTCCCTGAGCTAACATCTGTGCCAGTCTTCTTCTACTTTTTGTATGTGGGATGCTGCCACTGTTTGGCTTGATGACCAGTGTGTAGATCTGTACCTGGGATCCGAACCTGTGAATCCCAGGCCACTGAAGTGGATCCTGCATGAATTTAATCACTAAGCAACTGGGCCAGTCCCCTATTTTTCTTTATTTTAAGTAACTTTTTTTCTTTTTCTTTATCATGCCATTTCAACTTTCTACATAAGTCGCTTCCAATTCATCTCCTCCCTGCTTCATCATCCCTAAATTGTTTCTCTCTCATATAATGCATTAGAAAGAAATAATAAAATACATGTGTGGTAGACTGACTTCTATGGCACCCCCAATGAGTCCTACCTCTTGGTATTCACTCTCCAATGTAATCCTCTCCTCTTGAATGTAGATAGGGCCTAGTGACTGGCTTCCAATGTATTAAATATGTAAAAGTTATGAGATGTCATTTTCTAGATTAGGTTTAAAAGCCTGTTGAATTCATCTTGCCCTACTCTCTCCTTCCCTCTGGCTTGCTCACTCTGATGAAATCAGCTGCCCTTTTGAGAGCTCCTCTGTGGACTAACACAAATGGCAAGGAACTGAGGGAAACTTCTGACCAGCAGCTCATGAGGAACAGAGGCCCTCAGTACAACAAATTGTGAAGATCCAAATCCTGCCAACAGTCACCTGACTGAGCTTAGAAGTGAACTCAACCCCAGTTGAGCCTTAAGATGACTACAACCTCTGCCAATACCTTGCTTCTGTCCTGTAAGAGACACAGAGCCGAGAGCCTGAACCAGATTCCCGATAAAAAGAAACTGTGAGATAATAAATGTTACTAAGTTTTTGGATAAGCCACTAAGTTTGGGAGTAACTTGTTATGCAGCAATAGAAAACTAATGCAAACTTATCTTCACCACACTTTTATTTCCCAAACAATGCTATTTGCAATGATCTTTCTCCAGGGTATTTAAAAATACATTAGTTTCTGTGGTTAAAGACATGCCGTCTATTTATTATTGCCCTCTTATACTTATTTCCTCTCTACCTCCATATCCTAGGAAGAATGATCAGGTAGTAATTTTCTTCCAAGTAGATGCCAAATGAGAAAAAGACATATAATGCTGGAGTAGACATCTAAAATATAGTATTTTAATAAATCAACTATTTAATAAACTAGTCAGAAAACAATTTTGAGGATCCAACTTTTTGAAAAACAACCTGAGGAGCACAAACAAGGATAAAGTATTGTTCTGCTCCCAAGGAGGCTACAATCTAGTTAGGAAAAAAGGGCCTGCATAGATTTAAAGCCTACGGATACTCCAAGGCAATAAGTGACAAATTGGTTTCACGGAGAATAAGCAATCTAGAAAGAAAGAGAAGAAAGTAGCTTTCCAGGGGGAGGAAGAACATACCCTAGTCCTTTAAAATGGTTAGAATTAGAAACTAGCCCAATTTCTAGTTTCTACTTTACCAGTACTAGTGCCTCCTTCCTTGATAGTTCATTTCATTATTATCTACATCAACGTGGATAGCATTTCATTTTACTTATGAATCTATAGAATGGTACAAAAAGATTAAATAGCTGCCGCAGGGATAGAAGCAAGATCTTAAAACTCAAAGTAGATAAAGATATATAGTCAACCAATTAATTTTTAAAATAAGCTGCAAAAGGAATAAAACAATCAAAATACACCTATCATATTGCTTTTGTTATTACATTAACACTGTTTCAAAAATTTAAATTTGTTTTAAAATAATTTTATTTCAGTTTTCAATGAATTGTTTTGTATCATATTTCCATTTTAAACTCCTAGAAGACCCATAGACTGTCTGGTTAAATAGATTTATTTTTTTAGTGGTACTGATGAGATGCTCCTAATAAACTATTTTTTAACAATTATAAGGATATTCACACTCTGAAAGAGAAATAGGCAGAGGAGTGAGAAAAAAGCAAGGAGGGTATGATGCCACAGAAGTAAGGGGGTATGACATTTTAAACAGAAAAAAACTAATTAATAAAGGCAAATGTAATGGAGAAATCAAGTATGATAAACACTTAGAAATGCCCACTGGATTTGGAAATTTGAAGAGTCTTTGTGATTTCCATGAGAGAGAACTTAGTAGAGTCATGAGGCAGAAGCTGGAATTCAATGGATTAAAGAGTGAATATGAGCTGAGAGACAGATGACAATGAGAATAGACTTCTCTTTTGACAAGTTTATATGAGGAGCCTGGGAGAGAGATATGGTTACTGGAGGAGAACTCAGGCTCAGGGAAGGTCAATTTTATAAGATGTTTACAAATTGGAGAGAGAGAGAGAGAGAGAGAAAGGAAGATCTAAAACAAGACTTAGGAAGTGGAGTCAGGTGCACTAGGAAGAGAAAGGTAGATGACTTTGAATGGGAATGGGGCTACATCTTCTGAGAATGGAGAAAAGCACTATGAAGAGAAAATAGACAGAAAAATGTTTGGTTGTTTGAGAGGGACCTTGTGTTTGAGAAAGATGAAACTTAATTGCTTCAATTTTCTCTCTGCTGGTATAAGGAGGATGGGAAATAGAGGATAAGAACAGTGATGAAGAGACATTGGAGAATGTGTTGACTTCACTGTGGCCTAGAACACACACATTGGATGGAGATCGTAAACATGCAGTGGTGCCAATCATCTTTTGTACCATTTCTTCCCTCAGTACTCAGCATCATTAATATTTTATTTAAACTTGAACAAGTGATCTTATCAATGCTGCAATTTCTTTTTTCTGTATATGTGACATCAGGTCTTTTGTCAGGAAAAGCGTTGCTAATCATTGGTCTAGAGAGAGCTCTAGAAAATCAAAGTCATCAAATTAGCTGCATATTGGTCATTGAGCAATGTTTCAATTAAGTTTTCCTATTTAGATAATGTTAAAATAATTGGCTGTTTTTATCCTCTGTGGTACAAGCTTAAGGTGGTATAGATACAGAAGTAACTGGCAGGTCTTAAAATAAATGCTTTATATGAATTTATTGGTAGATCACTTCTCTTTTGGGTTGGAGGTGAGTAAGTATTGTTATCACATATGCCGTATGGAAGATTGAACTTTGTCAGTCATGAAAATATTCACTTACCTTTACTTTTGTCTTTCAGCCTCCTTCTCATATTAACGTTGTTTTGTGTGGGGTAACAGAGAAAAGTATTAAGACTTAGAAAGAAAGATAGGAAGCATTTGAAACCTGGGAATATCCACCCCAAATACATTTTAGTTTATGTTGAACATTAGATGCATTACTTTAAATAAAACAGGTAATTTTTTTAATCTAAAGGCAAAGTAAATTGTTTGCTTATAACTGGGGGTAAAAAGCATGCTTGCAAATTAAGTTTAAAAATACTTTCTTTTTCCAAATAAACTTATCCCAACATACAAGTGAAGTCAGAGGCTATTCTTGTAGTGAAAGACAATATGTGTGGAAAAAAAGAACCCAGAGTTATAAAGTGGGGATTTGAGGCTCAGTTCTGACATTTACCAAATCTTTGGTTTGGGGCAAGCTGTTTAAACTCTGAGTCAGAATTTCCTCATTGTAAAACAAGGATAAGGTCTATTGTCTAGGAAGTTTGTGTGAAAAAGAAAATAATGACATAATATTTCTGAATGTGTGTGGTAAAATATAAACCACCCTAAGATACTGGTTTTTCATTTGAGGAGCCCTGCAAGAAAATTTCCATGTATAATCATTTTCATCATTTTGTTTCCATACATTTCTGCTAGTGTGGAGTCATTTGGTTCCAGGTTATAGAAAACTCGATGTAGACAGAGCAAGCCTGAATTCATGTGATGCATAATATTCTGATTTTCCATTAAACAAAATACTTTGGGAAGTTTGGAGAACACAGAAGAAAATAAATGAAATAACTCATAGATCTACAGACTTATCTCTTAAAAATAATGTGGCTTTTTTTTTTCAATCTCCTTTCCCAGTTGGGATATTTTGGATTTTTTTAGATCTATATCTATCTATCTATCTATATATATAATCTCCTTTTGTTAAATCTATGAGTAAAACATTTTTCTGTGGTACTGCAGCCTTCATAGACATGAGTTCAAAGGGCTCCATCGTGTGGACCTATCACTATTATTGGCCATTTAGTATATTTCCAATTTTTTACTATTATGTATAACGCACAGAAATCTTTGCTGTATTTAGCATTTTTTTAATCTCTGTGAGACTGATTCCTTATTGCTGTATTACTAGAAAGATTTACATGGTATTTTATTTTTTACCTCAACACTTTAATTTCATTTATTCTCTTTCAAAGATAGTGTCTTTTTTAAAAATCAATTGAATAAATGTACTACAGTAGAATATGTTAATTCCTAGGAAACTGCATTCTTCATAAGGGTTCAGACTATATTTTTCACCTTTAAAATCCCCCTGGTTACCTAGAAGTGTTTCAGACAGAGTTGACACCAAATATTAGTAGAGTGAATTGCTTGTCAGTTTGAAAAGCCAGTTCATTCTCCAAGCTGGAGATGTTGGCCTCTTCCAATGGCTATGTAGAGAAATGGTGTCATGCAGTGCCTGTAATGTTTTGTCATGTGAAAAAGATCATTTCAAGGTTAGTTGGGCAAATGATAATGTAGGCAGAGCACATCCACAAATTAGATAAACAGATGGGCCTTTATTGCCGGAAATAATTTGTTCTTGGAAGGAACATCTAACACTGGTGACTGTCATGTTCTGACAGCAGAGTGACATTTGGGATTGGAGTCAGAACTGACCTGGCACATGTCTGAGGGATGACATCTCTGAAGCAAATGGATAGCAGTTATTTATTGATGTAGTAAATTTAGTAAATTATTTATCTCAGTTCACATTTAGTTAGTTATATTATTCATTCCTAAATATGTTATCTTTTTATAAGCAATGAGGACCAGAATTCTCATTGGTGCCAAAACGGATCTTAGCTTATAGACAGTTCTGTTACCATTTCAAATAACTACAGTCAGGACCATTTCATTACAGTGAAACCCATGGGCTGAAGTACAAATTTGATGTGACTTCTTATTACTTAATTAAGAATGGTCTTCAATCCTCAAAATTTTAGATAAGTAATGCAATATTATTTATATTTGAACAATTTGAAGTAAGGAACTACTTCTCATTTATTTCATATATTTCATTTGTATCTGCCAAACCTGAGTGCTAATTTCATAAAAAAAGATTCTCAATAACTGCTTGGTAGTTGATGGATGGATGAATGGATGGATGGATGGATAGATGGATGGATAAACAGATGAATGGACAGATAAATGGCAAGAACAATCATTCCCCTATCTCTACTTATTGTCAAACTTGTTATATGTTTTCTTGAGTACCTGAGCTTTCTTGAATTCCAAAATCCTAGTAACAAATGGGTCATTCTTTAATTTACTTTTTCATTCACTCAATACCTATGTTTTGATGATGTGTTCAACATTGCAAATGGGCTTAACACACATGGAATGACCACTGAAGTCCTAGAGAGTGCTACAAAAGTGCTTGTGATTAATGCCTAAGTTAGATGGGGAAGGTGGAGAGGAGGAGAGTGAATGAGAAAGAGACAGAGAGAGACAGAGATAGAAAATGGCTTTGGGGAGTAAGCATAAACCTCTCAGTGATTTCATTGAATAAGGATTGTTTAGAGTATGAGCTATGTGTCAGGTACAATTGATAGGCCTCAGAGCAGCAGTAGTGAAGAAGAAAGACACAGTTGCTAGCCTTGCAGACTTCATCATTTAAAGGGCAAAACTTACATTCTGGTTGAACTAAATGATTGATTCAAGGAAGTCAGGCAGGGAGTGGTGGGCTTCAGGGGATAAGATTCTCAAATACTGAAATGAATGGACAACAGATTTATATAATTGATAATGCAAAAATAAATCTTTTTAATGTCCTCAACTAAACCTAATTAACCTGAAATAAGTCAATCTAGGGGAAAGTCGATTGACCATTTGAATCATAGGGGGCATCTACTACATGACTGACATTTTCTCAACACTACCTTTTTAACCCTTTATGAAGTGACTGTAGACTTTATTTTGCAGATGAGGAAACTAAGATTAAGAAATATTAAGAAATTTTACCAAAATCACTCTGCAAGTATATGGTTACATAGGAATTCAAAACGAGATTGGAAAGTTCTGCTCTTTCTTGTCTGCTTGCATTTTTAATATACCTCTTAAACCAAAAGGAAAAGAGAAGGTGCTGAAAGTTTTGATCTGACTAGGATCTTTCATTTCAAGATTTAATTACAAATACAAAATGCAATAAAATAAAGTGGTGAAAGTGAGAATTCAAGAGAAAATATACTTGAATACATTTATAGCTTTAGAAAAGTATGTATTGCTTCTTTTCGTATAAAGGCTCACCCTGATTTTCTAAGAGAAATCATCTCAATTTCCTATTAAACATCCCTGTTCTCAGCATAACTCATCACACACCCTGCGCTTACTCTAATTTATACATGCCCATGGTTCCAGGAAGGGAATGACCTCGTCAATACTGTATAAATAAGACAAAAAGGTGCTGGGATTTTCAAATCAGAAGAATGAAATTCTTTCAGCTTTTATGTAGAAAGAGCGACAGACTACAGATTTATTTATTAAAGCTAAAATAGTTTGAATAACATAAATGCTACCAACATATTGTCTGTATACCAAAATCTGTGCCCAGAGTAAAACTGAAAAAAAAGGAAAGCACATTGAACATTGTGAAGAAATATCTCTGCCGGTTTATGCTGGGAGAAACTCAATAAAAGTTCAAACCATAATGTATGTGCTACTAAATCTCAATTACTCTTTGTGGTACCGTTAAAACTGTTACGTAGTTTCATTTATTTGGGAAAACACCTTGATGGTTCCTCTCGTCCTGGTTCCGGTGCTTACCTAGTGAGATGTAGAATAGATGACTTCATAGGGTATCAGTTATTTCAAAGATTTTGTTTAAGGCATCTTTCCCTTCATCAAATGATGACTTTGTCAAGCATATAACAGGAACTTGTAGCTTAGCCCTTTGGACAAGGAAATGCTCAAGCTATGTACAAATCATAGAAGGTCAAACCCAGCATGAATCAAGTTAGTATAAAAGGGTAGGTGAAACTTTAAGAACCATATATTAGGGCAGTTCTTTCTTTCCAGCTATGAGAAGTTACAAGGAAAAACTCTTTTTCACACTTCTGACACTAACTACCCAGAGTTAGCGCAGATCCCGCAGGTTAAGTGTGCAGTCACACAAAACTGCCCTCTCTTCAGTTGCTAATCTTGTCTGGGCCTCCTATACTTCTGACCAACTGGTAATAAACTAGGGGGCCCACGACCCCCTCCAAAGCTTCAATAATTTGCTAGAACAGCTCACAGAATTCAGGAAAGCATTTACTTACTATTACCAATTTATTATAAAGGATACAACTCAGGAAGAGCCAAATGGAAGAGATGCATAGGACAAAGAATGTGGAAAGGAATGTAGTGCCTCCACGCCCTCTTCAGGCTCGCCATCCTCCCAGCTCCTAGACCTGTTCACCAATCATGAGGCTCTCTGAACTCAGTTGTGCAGGATTTTTATGGAAGTTCTATTTGGTAGGCATAATTGATTAAATCATTGGCCATTGGTAATTAACTCAATCCCAACCCTTCTCCCCTTCCCAGGGGGCAAAGAATGTGGCTGAAAGTTCTAACCATGTGATTGGTTCCTCTGACAATCAGCTCCCATCCTCCAAGAGTCATTTCATAAATGCAGATATGATTAAAAGGGACTTATTATGAATAACAAAGGACACTCCTCTCGTTCCCTACATTCAGGAAATTCTGAGGGTTTTAGGAGTTCTGTGGCAGGAACCAGGGATTTCTTATTATGTCACAGAAGTAATTCAATTTAATCGTTAATAACTAGGTATACATAAATTCAAATAACCAGAGTGTAACTATGATGAATATGAGTTTCTTGGTTGTTTCTGAGAGTGTGACTCAAATTATTGATGACTTGCAACGAGTATGAGCTTTTTAAACTGAAGAAGGAAAGAAAAGCCCAGGTAGATAGACTTAGGGAAAAGGCAAATAAATGTTCTCATGGTTAAAAAAGTTTTGCTTTATGTATATGCATATTTAAATATACAGAGAATAAAGGAGGGTGGAAATTTAAAAGGTCTTACCCCAGAAGCTACCTATATGCTACATCAATATACTACATGTTGCATAGATAAAAATGATCTATGTGTTCATATGTATAAAATGACTAGGAGAGCAAAAAAATAGAAATGTGGTCTCCAATCTTTGGAAATGTGAAAATATATGAAAAAGTTAGTAAAAATTGCACTATATATCCATGTCATTGGAATCATTTAGAAACTGCCTTCATGTATCACACAGAATTATAATTTCTTTGTAAAAATTCAGAGAAACTCAAAATAGATGAGGTGTCTTCTAACATTCGGATTTTCTTCATTTGATTTGGAAAGAAAAAATTGAGTCAGGCACTGTACTAGTTTTTTTACAATAGAGGCAGTATTGTATTTTAGTTTGCAGCTTTTTTTAAATTGGTTGTTTTACTTAACGTGTCATTTCTAACATAAAATAGAAAGTAATGAAATAAAAATAAATAATTTTCAGAGTTCATTAAGAAAGAAAAGATGGCTATCTCCTTTTTCCTCTAACTTGTCCGATAGTTAATTATGTTAGTAGTATGTTTTCATTATATAAAAACTGGAAAATTCAGATAAGCCAAAAAAGAATTGGAATATTTACATTCTTCTCCTAGAGATATCTATTACTAACATTTGGTAAAGTCCCTTCTAGATGTTTTTCATTACCTATTACTATTTAAATGAATATTTTTATAAGATGTGGCAGCATATGATTTTTTTTACTAAAAGTTATATCAACAACGTGTTTCGGTATTATTAGAGAGCCCTCCAATATCACTTGTAGCAGTGTGTTATTTTTCTGTTTATAAATTAATAATGAGCTATTTAATTGTTATAATAAGAGAGAGAAATGCCTAGAAGAGGCCAACAGATAACTTAAATCTGTGAATTAGACAATAAGGGCTTGGGAAACAATCAGAGACGGCAAGCCTAGCCTAATGGATTTTAAGGTTAAGTTAAAATAAACACAGAAACAAAACTTACAGTGCCAACCAAATCAAACACATCTCTGGTTAAATGTTGTCTTAGAATTGCTATGTTGTCATTCCTTAAACTAATGAACTTATTATGGAAATTTGAGTTGGTAAAGACAGTTGAACAAAATTAACCAGGATACAGAATGCCTGGATACCTCCACTTGGCCAAAATAAGAAGCAAAAAGAGAAGAGTACCTGTTCTCAGTCTATTGGAAATTTAACTAAAACTGTTCTCAGTCTGTTGGAAATTTACCTCTTTCAAAGTTAAACAATTAATATTGAAATGCATCTTTAAAAAATAATGATACAAAATACAAAATCTGTGAGAGGATACGCACATGCACACAAAATTATGAGTGGTTGTCTCCAGGAGGGGGAGAGTTGGGGGCGAGGAGATTTACTTTTTATTGTATACTCTTTGATAATGAGTTAAACCATGGTTTTTCTAAGGATAGTTTTCTTTGCTTTTTACCATATTCTTTACACTTTTGAATCTGAGAATTCATAGAATTCATTAATTTTGAGAATTTCTTAACTGTTGTAGTAGTTTCCTAGGGCTTCCATAACAAATTTCCACAAACTGGCTGGTTTAAAACAACAGAAATCTATTCTCTCACAGTTCTGCAAGCCAGAAGTCCAAAATTAACATGTCAACAGGTTGGTTCCTTCTGGAGGCTTGGAGGAAAAATCCATTGCATGCCTCTTCTAGCTTCCGGTAGCAACTAGCAATTTCTGCGGCTTGTAGATGCATGACTCCGATTTCTGCTTCTGTCTTCCCATGGTCTTCCTCTCTGCATCTTCTTGTTTTCTGTCTTTTATAAGGACATCCCTCATTGGATTTATCCTAATCCAGGAGTAGCTTATCTCGAAATCCTCATTTTAGTCACATCTGCAAAGACCCTTATTCCAAGTAAGATCATATTTTGAGGTTATGAGTGATTTACCTTTGGAGGCAAGAGGACATCATTCAACCCACTGCAAGTATTATCTCTTCAAATATTATCTCACCCCTATTCTATTATTTTCCTCTGGAGTTTCAATTAAGTGAACATTAGATCTCTTCATGTTATCTTTAAAGACAGTCTTACAGTCAGTCTCATGTTCTCTATCTCTGTATCTGCCTGCCTATTTGTGCTCTATTCTGTGTAATTTCTTCACATAAGTATCAATCAGGTTTTACTATTTATCAAAATTCCCTGAGCTTTATTCAGCCCAAGGTACTGCATGTCGGGGATTTGGTCTGGGCTCGGCTGCTTGGTACTTCTCATACACGCTGGGCTCAGCTGATAGTGGCTAGGCTTATTTGTGCGGCTGCAGTCCATGGGAGGGTCAAGTAGGGCTTACTGCTTTATGAGAGCTATGGCTGAAAAAGCTAGCATAACTGGGACCTCGCCTCACTTTGGTATCTCATCCTTCAGCATCTTAGCCTGGTTTTATTAGTGACATGGAGACAGAGTTCTAAGAGCATGAGCAGAATATTTGTGATGCTTTTTGAAACCTAGACTTGAAACCAGTGCAATATTGGTTCAGTCATGCTCTATCGACTAAATCTAGTCACAAAGCCTCCCTTGACTCTTGTAAATTTTTAATTTCAATGACTTTATATTTCATTTATAGAAGTGCCACTACAGTATGTTTCACAATTAGATAGTAATAGGGCCTCCTTCCTGTCTCATGTTTTAAATTCCATTTTTAACACTTTTATTGAGTTATAGGGGACATATAACAAACTACATATTTTAAATGTACAACTCAATAATTTTGACATATGTATACGTTCATGAAACCATCATGACAATCAAAATAACGAAGGTATCCCTGAGTCCTAAAAGTCTTCTTGTGCGCTCTTGTAATGCCTCCATCCTGCCCGTCCCTGTCTCCCTTGTCCTGTCCTCAGACAACTGAAGATCTGCTTTTTATCACTATAGATTACTGTGTTTATAACTTGTGTTTCAATGATCATTGGTTTCATTGAGTATCTTTTCATGTTCTTACATCTGTGCGTCTTCTTTGGTAAAGGGTTAAAATATTTTGCACTTTTGTTGTAGATTGCTTTTTTATTATTAAGTTTTGAGATTTCTTTATGTATTCATGACACAAATACTTCGTCAAAAACGTTATTTGCAAATGCTTTCTTTTTCTAATCTGTGGCTTTATTATCTTAAAGGTAACTTTTGAAGATCAGAAATTCTTAATTTTGATGAAGTCTGATTTATCATGTTTTTCTTTTGTGGATTATGGTTTTGGTGTCATATCTAAAAAACGTTTGACTAGCCCAAGGTTACAAAAATTTTCTCACATATTTCCATCCAGAAGTTTTATTATTTTAGGTTTAAAATCTAGATCTCTGATCTATTTTAATTTTTGTATATGGTGCAAGTTATGGAACGAATTTTATTTTTTATTATTGCACAAGAATATCTTATTGTTTCACCATCTTTTGAAAGGATTATCTTCTTTCTATTAAATTGGCTTAGGATCTTTGTTGAAAATCTATTGACCATTTACGTGCAAATCTATTTCTGATAATTTTATTTTATTCTATTGATCTATTTAAGTATCTTTTGCCAATCCTGCACTAAATTGATTATTCTAGCTTCATAATAATGTCTTAAAATCAGGTAGTGTAAATTCTTTATAATTTTTCCTCTTTTTCCAAGTTGTTTTGGCTATTCTATTCTATTCATTTGATATTCCATATAAATTTAAACTCAGTTTGTCAATTTCTACAATAAAGCGTGTTGGAATTTTTATTGAAATTACTTTGAATCTATGAGCCAATTTTGTGAGAACTAACATTGTAAAATATTGCAATTTGTGATCTAGGAACATATTATAATTCTCCCATAGTTTTTGTTTCCCTTAATCCTCTTAGCAGTGTTTTCTGTGCTTCAGTGTATAGGTCTTGAAAATACTTTGTCCAATTTATCTCTAAATATTTCACTTTTCATGCTATATAAATGGCTTTAAAATGTTAATTTCTGGTTATTAGTACATAAAAATACAATCAATTTTTGTATATTGACTTTGTAATCTATAACATGGCTAACCTCACTTAGTTCCAGTGATTTTTTTTGTAGATTCTATAGATATTTCTATAGAAATGATCATATCATCTGCAAATAAAGGGGTTTTTTACTTTTTCCACTCCAACATGAAATGCCTTTTATTTCTTACCCTGACTTATTATACTGGTTAGAATCTCCAGTACAACATGCAATAGAACTAGTGAGAGAGAACATTTTTGCCATGTTCTTAATCTTGCAGGAAAATTATTCAGTCTTTCACCATTAAGAGTGCTATTAGAAATAATTGAGGATTTTCTTCATTTGCTTGTTTATTTGCTTGTTTTGTTTATGTAGCTGTATTTTATCAGTTTGAGGAAGTTCCTTTCTATTCCTAGTTTGCTGAGATTTTAAAATCATGAATATATGATGGATTTTGTCAAATTATGGAATAACTCTCCTTATTCCTAGTAATGTTCTTTGTTCTGAGATCTAAGTTGTCTGATTTTGGTATAGCCACCCCAATTTTCCTTTATTTAGTGTTATTATGCTGTATCTTCACCCATCCTTTCACTTTTAACCTGTTTTTGTCTTTACATTTAAAATGGGTCTCCAGTAGGCAGCATTGAGTTTGGTCTCCCTTATTTATACAATCTTACAATATCTGCCTTTTCATTGAAGTATTAAGTCCTATTATATTTTATGTGATTATTGATATAGCTGGTTTTAATATTCCCATTTTGCTATTTATTTTTTGTTGGTTCCGTTTTTTTCTTCTTTTTGGTACATTATTGTCCATATTTGAGATTAATTGAATATTTTTTATGATTCCATTTTTCTCCTCTGTTGGCATGTTAGCTATAACTCTTTTTTTGTTATTTTTGTAGTTGCCTTGGGTTTTACAATATACGTCTTTAACTTATCAAGTCTACTTTCAAATGATATTATACTATTTCATATATAGAATAAGAATCTAAGAACTGTATACTTATATTTCTTCTCTCCAAGACTTCATGCTATTTTTTGTCATGCCCTTTACTTCTGCCTGTGTTAGAAACACAACACAGTCATGTAAAGTTTATTTAACCTGAGGGTTATTTTTTAAAGACACTTAATAAAAAAGAAAGCCATTATATGTCCTCATGTACCTACCATTTCCAGTGCTCTTCAGTCTTTTTGTAGATCCAGATTTCTATCTGGTGTCATTTTTTTTCTCTCTGAAGGAATTTCTTTAAAATTTTCTTGTTGTGGAGGTCTGCTGGTAATGAGTTATTTAAGCTTTTACATTTTTGGAAAAGTCTTTATTTCATCTCGGTTTTTGAAAGGTATTTTCATTGGGTATAGGATTTTAGGTTGACAAGTTTTTCTCCCCATTGAACTTTAAAGATACTGTTTCCTGGCCTGTGTTCTCTCCAAAGGAAATTTGCTGTCATTCTTATCTTTATCACCTATGTGTAATGGGTCTTTTTTCCCCAGGTGCTTTTAAGACTTTCTTTTTTATCACTGATTTTAAGCAATTTGTTTATGATGTGACTTCATATCATTACTTGTTCTTTGGGTTTGTGGGAGCTTCTTGGATTTGAAGGTTCTTAATTTTTATCAAATTTGGAAAACTGTTTGTCATTTTTTTCAAATAATTTTCTGTCTCAACTGCCCCTCCACTTGTGTACTCCAATTACACATGTATTTGGCTGCTTGAACTTATTCTCCTGTTGACTGCTTCTCTGTTCTTTTTTGTTTCTTTGTTTATGTTTTTTTCCTCTCTTTATTTATTTTGGATATTTTTCATTACTATTCTTCCAGTGCATTACTACAGTCTTCTGCACTGTCTAATTTTCTGTTACTCCATCCACTGTGTGTTACATCTCAGACATTGTAGTTCAAACGTTCAATTTGGATCTTTTTGTTAAAATCTCTTCTATGTCTCTACCTACCATGTTCAATTTTTCCTCTGATTCTTGGATATATAGAATACCTTTATAACAGATGTTTTAATATTCTGTGTACTAATTTTATCATCTGTGTTCTTTCTTTCAGGTCTTATTTTCTTACTTCTTTATATACTCGGTATGTTTTTATTGTCTTCCAGTAGTTGTGATTTTTACCTTGGTGGGTGCTGCATATTTTTCTATTCTTATAAATATTCTTGAATTTTATTCTGAGATGCAGTTATCTTACTTGGAAACAGTTTTTGTTTTTCCAATTTTGCTTTTAAGATTTGTTAGGTGGGACTAAGCTGACTATTTCATGAATAATTTTTCTCTTACTACTGAGTCAAAACCCTTCTGGGCACTCTACCTGATGCCCTATAAATTATTAGGTTTTCAAGTTTGTCTGTTGGAAAATGGGACCATTCCTGGCCCTGTTTGAATTCCAACAATTGCTCCCTCTAATCCTTTTGGGTGGTTCTTTGTCGGCTTATGCACTGAGCAGTGCTCTTTTGGAGACTTGAGGGAGAGAATCTGAATATATCCAGAGCTCTCTCTTTGGACTACTCCTTATGTCTCCAATCTTTTGCCCATTAAACTCTTCACATTTTTACTACTCCAGACTCCCAACTCATGTCTCCTTTGCTCGAGGAGGCTGCTGAGCTTCTCCTGGCTTTTCTCTCCCTTCGTAGCAATCTGGATATTCTCTCTAGGTTGTAAGCTGGGGCAATCATAGGGCTCACTTTGTTTCTTGTCTATCAGGGTTCATTGTTTGTTATTGCCTGATAACCAATATTATGAGAACCATTGTTCCATATATTTGTCTTGTTTTTCCAGTTGTTTCAAGAAGGAGGGTAAATCCAGTCCTTTTTACTCTGTATTAGTCAGCATCAGAAGTACCCATTTTTAAATTGTAAAATATTTTAGAAGTCTTTTCTTTTGTAGTGTATCTGATAATTCAGATATTTGAAGTCTTTTGTGGGTCTAATTCAGCTGACACCCAATATATTTCATACGTTTTAGATATTTTAGTCCATGCTTTTGTGATACTAAGGAGACTTTATTCTGAGAAGTCTGAGCTGAGGGTATATCCCTCTAGAGCTGATTTTCTTTTCCTTCTGCTGGGTTCTATAGGATTTAACTTTTTTTTTTTTTAACGGTTTTAGACATAGAGAAAACTTCCAAAAACAGTAAAGAAAATTAAACTCCTTTTTCACTAAATTTTCTAAATATTAAAATATCAACATTTATCACTTTTGTTTCCTCTGTCTCTCCCTCTCTCTCTCTCTGTAAATATATTTATGACTTTACTAATTTGAGTGATTTCTTGGCTTGTGGTTTTCTAGGCAATGCATTTTTAATTCAAACCCCAACTTCTACTTTAGGTCGATAATTGCACATACTTTTCCACAAATGTCTTATTTAAAGCAGAGAAAAAAATCTGTATTACCTTAATTTGCTGTTTTGTTTATTTGTTTCTTTTACTGGTAGATATTTTTCTAGTCCACTTCTTTTCACTGAAGAAAAAGATATAGTGGTTTAAGGATTATGCATGAATGCAGGAATACCAATTCTGTTGGCCCAAGACCTTTTCTTCCTTTCTCCAAGTGATGATCAGTGCCCGTAGTTTTGGTTCCTGGTATCAGCATATGTCTATAAGATAGCTGTGGCTTCATTTCTTGCATATCACTTTGTTTTCAACTTTATTTTCATTTTTGCTTTCTTTGGATTTTACTTTGGTCTGTTGAGAGTTCTCTTATGCATTTAAAGATATGCCTGCCAAAATGTATTCAGCCTTTCTAGATGTTTAATAGTGAATAGTTTTTCATAACATCAAAGATGTCATATTGCCAGTACAATTCTAAATAACAGTTTTAAAGGTAACATTTTTAATTATTCTCTCAGATATAATTTTCATTATTCTTTTCACGAGTGGGGAATAAAAATTAGCAAGAACTTATGATCTTTATTATTATAGACTCTTCTTCCTAAAGCATTAATGAAATCAATGCATCTCAATCTAGTGATCAAATAATAAATCTTGTTGATCTTCTCCTTCATCAATTAAAGAAAATGAGTGCTTAAGTGACATTTGATACTGAATGAAAAATTAGGAAGCGAGTTGACCAGAATAATATTGGTTGGCCTAGAAAATGAGTTTTTAACAGAAAGCAAATTTGGCAGTACCAATTCTGAACTGTTCTTTGGACATGCCATGATTTGACATGATAATCATTCAGCTTACATTCTTTGCACTAATTCTTTGTATTCAGTAAGCAAGCTTGTCTTTATATTCTGGCTCCCCATATGATTTCTTGCAAAGACAATAAGTTGGTCAAGGAAACTATAAATCTCTTCTGTTTAGCAGTTATATTCTTTTTTAAGTTTTAAATTAGCATTCAGTTTTGCATCACTTTTTATGAGCTTTGCTAGTATGAGACCATCTGGGAAAGACTGAAAAACTAAAACTGAAACCTGAAATATTGTGAACACACAGACTCTGGGGTGCTATGTACATTACCAGCTAATCAGCCGCTCCTTAAATGACTCCTGTGCCTTAGTTGTCTAAACAGTCATTCATTTCTGCCATTATTCATTCAATTATACAAGTATCCATCCATCCAACCATCCATATATCTATTCACTGAACCAGCACTTATTAAGCATCTCCTCCTATATATCTAGCTCTGTGCTAGTTGGTAATAATAAAGAGACACTGATCTCCTATAATCCTTCTTTAGCGGGAAGGCATATATGAGAAAGAAAGAAGCACAATCATGTATTATAGGCACAAAAATAGAAAAATGTACTATATTTACAAAGGAGAGAGTGATCAATTTTATTTAGTTTACTCTGTAGTACAAAAAAGAGAAATCAAATATTTGTAACGCTCTCAATATCATCACTTCCTTTCATTTTCTCTGAAAGTATACCTGTGGCTCTGAGAGGGTACAAACTGATCTTGGCCATATTTTTAATATGATAAAATATGTAAATAAGAAAAAAATTAAATGAATAAAAGTGAGCAAAATTTAAAAAAATCACACCACAATAGCAATCATTTTTGCAATATTTCCTTATTTAATTAGTGTATGTTGAATATCAACCATGTACAGGGCACAATTTAGTTATGAATTTTGTCACTAAAAATAATGTATCAATAGTTTTGAACTTGGTCCTTTCTATTTTTAAAATATGTTCTTGGTTATTATTTATTTGACTTTGAATTTTTCATGTAAAATTTTAAACTATTGGAAGAAACCATCATTACAAATCTAAAACTTTATAGCCTTATAAGTTGCAATGTCAATTTAGAAACAACAATAGTTTATCATAGAGCAAGAAGAGCTTTACTGGTATTTAATAGTACTTTATCCAACAAATGGCACATTTATTTAACAATTGTTTATTAATCTTTGAAACATATACGCTGTATAGATTTATATATCCCTATTCCTTTCTATCTTTAAAAAGAGAGCATACTTTTAAAAACATGAAGGAACAATGTTGGTTTTCTTGGAAGACTAAATGTGTGCTCAGTGACTGTGGGATTAAACAAAAGGAACGTAGAAATTTAACTGGGCACATTGGTCATGAGCAATACTGGATTTCCACAAATTATAGGATCTGAAATTACTGACCTGACATTTGCAAGGGTAGCTTACAAAGTTTGTTTTAAGTGTCCCATTGCAAAATTTGATTATCTTTGCACATTTTTGGCCATGAATTAAGAATTTTGGATACTTATTTACTTTTAAAGATTACTGAGGAAATACGTGATGTCTTCCTATTACATTACAGAAATATATTTACCGGTATTGTAATTTGACTCTAATGGCTGATAGTTAATAGTAATTGATTGTTTTGAATTGTTTTACTAAACTGGTCAACTCAAATCCTATATACATTCTCAAACTGGTTTGTTGAGTTAGATAGAACAAAAATTAGCACATTTAAAGTATACTCATTCAAAAATCACAAAATTCAAGGAGTTGAATTCCATCCATACTTACTGAGCATTTCCATATTGATGTATAAGGCTTAGTGTTAGGTAATGTTAGTAATAACCTAACATAAGCCTTGTTTTGTGGAGAATCAAACATAATAACTGTAATAAATACAAACGGCAGATAAGAGGTATAAGGCAAAGGGATAGTACAGAGGAGGGAGTGATTAACAGTTCTTGAGACAAAATAGTTTTGAAGAAGAGGTCTTGTTGGAACTGGGCTTTTGATTACAAATAGAAATTTTTCAAGTAAATGAGGTTGGAGAAACAGGGTATTGACATTCAGAGGACAATATAATAGTACATTCCAGAAACTATTTGTAGCTCAGTATCCTAGAATGCAAGATGAAGATTTACAGCAGGAGGTGGGAGATGAGTCTGGAATGTAGATATGATCAGATTCCATACGATCTTGTGACTCATGTTAATACCTTTATTACGTGGTTAATGGCAAGCAACTGAGACACAGTTCAAGCTAGAAATTGAGGTAAAAACAGACACATATACACCTCCCACATAGTACTTGTCACTTTAGCAAATACGTTAACTTATATTTCCAAAAGAAAACAACTGAATCTTCTCCAAGTCACACAGATTTTAATTTTGGAAAGGACCATAGGGTTTTCAGGGCCAATTTTCACTTTGTGTAGATAAAATAATTAAGCTTCTTAGAAGCTAAATGAGATTCTTAAAGTCTTAGCACTGACCAGATGCAGAGCTGGACTCGAACAAAGGTCTCCTAATTAATTGTCCAGAGTTATTTGGGGATTCAAAATCACTGTGACTTGGGGAGATTGCTGCAAAATATCAATGCTTGGTCCCAACCATCACTCCCCTATGATAGCTCTTATCTTTAGCTTTCATTAAGCAGCCTTTTAGGATTCCTCGTCTTTCACATGAATATTTGGCATATGCTTTGTTAACAGGAGTAGAAGCTGGTTTTTATGTGGCTTCTTTTAATCTTTATCTGATTGAAAACAAAATTAACAATTCTCGTGAATATCTATGCCTTAACACCAGCATGGAAGCCCAAATGCAGAATAGCTATACCTTGGCCAAGGCCCAAGAGCAAAACAGAAGGAGATGCCAAAGGTCTGATGGCAATGTCAAGGTTTTTGGCTTATCTGTGAAGGAAAATTAACACATGGGCTTTAAATGAAAAATACCCCATCTTCATGCAAAATGCAGCAACATTAATTACGAGAGTAAAGTCTATTCATATCTTATTTCAGGAAGAGGTGGGTTATTTTTCATTCTGGATGCACTGATTGTTATTCAATAACCTTGCTGGATTTTGCCCTTAACTGCATTTATCAACTATGAGAGTTGCTCAGAAAATAAGTTTATAAGGTTAATTATCAGCACATTATGCAGAATGCAGAAAACTGGATGGTGATTTTATATTATGCTGGCATGTGAGGGAACATTTCAAAGGGCTCAGCTCTGATTGTTTGTGACACGGTGTTTCCTTAATTAAGAATGGCTGTTCTCCTGTATGTGCGCTCCCCACACAAGGTACATGCCAAGATTTAATTTTTTAACTCAAACTTTTTCAGCTGCAAAACTCAAGATCAGTTTGCTGATTTGCTGGAAAAAAGTCTCTAATACTTAAGAATTTTAAATTGCTATATAAGAGAGGAATTTTCCTACCAATATAAGTGGACTTCAATTTTAAAAGAAAATGTATATCGTGTGTGTTTCTGAATGTATGTGTTTGTGGCTGTGTATTTCTGAATGTGTGTGTGTTTGTAGTTGTGTGACAATGATAGCTCAATTCTCCTCTCAAAGCTCTTGATACATCACTGAATTTGACTGTGGCTTTCAGTTTTCACTCTGACACTTAAACGGAATATATGCTTTAAAGGTTTGCTTGGGGTGCATGAGTCAGAGACAAGCATCAGCCTATCAATTTCCTGAGATTCATAAAGTGAATGACTTTCAGCATCTCTTGAAGAAAAGATCATGTAAGACCAGAAGACTGACCCAAGGCATGCATACACTTAACAGTCTTCTACCTACATACGGTTAACATTTGCTGGATACTATTTCCATTAGTTAAACCTAAGATAATTGATCAGTCCGTGAGATTGCCGAAGATCCATTTCCACATGCAATAGTCTATTTTTTTAAGAAATCAAAATTTTATGAAAATAGAGGAAAGGGATAATTTCTTTTTGACATTTTTGTAATCTCAGGAAAATTGGGAGAATTCTTAGGTAGCTCCCAAAGCATTGGACACCAGGAACCCTACCTACATCTCCGACCTCAGCTGAAATCGCTCTTCCCCTGGCTACGTTCCTGCCATGCCAGTCATCTTTCTCCTCCTCAAACATTCCAAGTTCATTTTTACTGCAGGTTATTTAGTCTTGCCATTCCCTTTGCCTAAAATAATCTTCCCTCAGATCTTGAATTGCTGAATCCTGGTTGTTATTCAGGTCGCAGTGCAAATGGCCTCTTTTCAGAGAGGTTTTCCTGATAATCTAATCCACAGAACCCGGCTCCCTAATACCAATCGCTCTCTCTCTCTCTCTCCACATTTCTTTCATTCTCTTCATAACACTTAGATCTATCAGAATGTTTCTAGTTACATTTCTGTTTATTTGCTTGTTGTCTGTCTTCTCCTTCTAAAATATAAGGACTTTGGTGGTCCTTGTAACCACAATATTCCCATTATTTAGAATGGTAGTAGCTTAAAAATACTGGCTGAATACAAGCAAGAACAAATGGGAGCATCTTGTCTGTGAAGTTTTCTACAGTACATACAATAAATTTCTTTCCTAAATTGGTACTTACAAATTTAAATGACTACAGAGATCAGGCAAATAACATAAATGAGTGAAACAGGCTAAGTATGATGGTTAATAGGGATTAATAGGAAGGTGTTAACATTATGACAAACTGCAGAACGTCTGCCCCACCTACACTCAGCTCTAACTAACCCTTATTATGATTAATTTAGATTCCAAAACGCCAGATTTTATGATAATCCTTGACTTTTAATGTTGGCAAAGTAATCTTCCTTAAAATATTTTGTTGGCCATAAAATGCATCTCTATGCTGTATAAGTTTTGCTGAAACTCTTGTTTGCAACCCCAGCTATAGAATTAAATGTGACAGTGAGAGAGGACCAAAAAATCCCAGGAACTTGGCTATGACATATTACTCCAAATAAGGTGCTATGTTTTATATGACATTTCCATCCATAAAGACCAATTCAATTGTGATTGAAATCCCAAAATAACAGTGGTTTGAACGAAATACAAGTTTATTTTTGTCACATAATGAGACATGGTATGTTGGCTTTGTAGAGCCAGGAATATGGTCTCCTTCAGTTTAATTGCTTCAAAATCCTTACAAATAAGTTCTACCTCATGGTCCCCAAGAGCTGCTTCAGCTCAAGATGTCAGATCGTTACTACAAGAAAGAAAGAAGGGGATGGGAGAGAAGTGGTACAGAATATCAGTCACCCAACTCTTGAGAAATTTTCCTGCAACCTGATGCATATAGTTCTACATATTCTGTTTATTTATTCAGCAAACATTTACTAGAGAAATTGAGCATGAACACACAACGTATTTTTCATTTGGACCCCAAGATTTTGGGGATGTGGCACTTACAAGGCACCATTCTGGGAGATGGGGAAACACCAGTGAACAAGACCATAATATCTGCCCTTATGGAATTTATGGTCAGGTAGAGGAGAAGGAAAAATGAAAAGACAGAAAAATATATAGTATGTTATATAACGGTATGAGATAAGGAGGAAGACAAATCAGGAGGGGAGATGGAAAGAGACAGGCTCGGAGTGTTACATGGGACATGGAGGGAAGAGCTCATTGAAAAGATAACAGTTGAGTGGGTACATGATGGCAGAGAGGGAATATGCAATAGGGATAGAAAAAAAGTCCCCAAACTAGGTCTTGCCTCCCACTAACATATAGAGGTGGGAGGATGAAGAAGAAACTGAGAAGGAGCAGTCAGAACTATGAAGAAACCTGACAAAACGTACTAGAAGCTGAGGTAAAGAAGGGTCTGAAAGGAAGGTCAAGAAATGCAATTTTCATTCAGGAAGGCCACACATTCAGCTAAAAATCTGGTATGTTATTACTAAGGAAGAAAAGAGAATAAGGGTATATACAACTATCGGTTCGTCAGCAACCTTTAGATTCCCCAAAAGTTGAAAAGTTTTAAGACCTCATAGGATGACCCAGTATTTATCACCTCCTCCCTAAATTAAACCAACATTTTGCCATGATATATAAACATTGAAGATTAGCAAGAAGTTGTGTCTTTTGATTTTGACCTAGCACATTACAACGGTAATAAGAACTAACCTGACTGAATGACTGTTATGTGCCAGGCACTAGTAGGTGTTCTTTGTTTTTTGTTTCTTTCCAGCTTTTGGGGGGTACAATTTACATTAAGTAAAACTTTACTACAATTTAAAATTTAAGTGTACAGTTTGTTTATTTTTGGTAAGTGTTGCGTCATTACTGCCAATATCAAGATATAGAACAATTCCATCACCATAAAATGTTTTCTTGGAAACATTTGTATTTACTCCTCTCTCCCAACGCCAATTTCCAGGCAACCACTGCTCTGGTTTCTGTCACTATAATTTTGCCTTTTCAGGAATTTGCTGTAAATTGAATAATGTGGTATGTTACCTATTGTGTTTGACTTGATCCACTTAGTTTATGGGTTTAAAATTCATCTGTATTGCTTGTATATTAATGTTTTGCTCCTTTTAATGCACAGTATTGATATTATACAATTTTTTTTTATGTTCACCACTCTATGGACATCTTGATACTTTACAGTTTGGGGCTATTAAGCATAATGGTACTGTGAACATCTGCATGCAAGTCTTTCAGTAAACAAATCTTTGGGTGAACATATGATGTCAATTTTCTCCAGTAAATACATAAGAATGGGGTTGCAGAGTGCTGTAATAAATGTACTATTAACTATATAAGATACTCAAATAACTGGTTTCTCTTTTTTTGTTGTTAAAGATTGGCACCTGAGCTAACATCTGTTCTCAAACTTTCTTTTTTCTTCTTTTCCCCAAAGCCCCCCAGTACATAGTTGTATATTCTAATTGTAGATTTTTCCGGTTGTGCTATGTGGGAGGCCACCTTAGCATGACCTGATGAGCTGTGCCATGTCCATGCCCAGGATCCGAACCACTGAAACCCTGGGCTGTCAAGGCGGAGAATGTGAACTCAATCACTCAGCCACAGGGCCAGCCCCTGAAATAACTTCTTTCTTTCTTTTTGTTTTTTTTGAGGAAGATTAGCCCTGAGCTGACATCCACCTCCAATCCTCCTCTTTTTGCTAAGGAAGACTGGCCCTGAGCTAACATCGGTACCCATCATCCTCTATTTTATATGTGGGACAACTGCCACAGCATGGCTTGATGAGCAGTGTGTAGGTCCATGCCCAGGATCCGAACTGGCACACCAGTGGAAGTGAAGCACATGAACTTAACGGTTATGCCACTGGGCCGGCCCTGTGAAATAACTGATTTCTAAAGAGTTGTACCATATTGCAATCCCAGTCGCAATGAGTGAGAATTTCAGTTACTCTACAACTTCACCAACGCTTGGCATTTTTAAATTTAGTCATTCTAATAGATGTACAATGCTTTTAATTATGGTTTAATTTGCATTTCTCTGGTTAAAAGTGAAGTTTAACATATGCTCATACCTTATCTGCCATTTATATAACTACTTTAAAAAAATCTTTTCCTGTTTTCTTTTTTGAAATTTTATTGAATTATCTTTTTAACATTACACTGAAAGAGTTCTTTGTATGCTCTGGAGACAGGCCCACCAGTTAGTTACGTGTTGTATATACATTTTCTCCAAGTCTGTGACATGCGGTTTCATTTTTTTAACTGTGTCTTTCAAAGAGTTTTAATTTTAACAAACACAATTTTATCATTTTTTCTTTTATATTTTATACTTTTTGTGTCCTGTTTAAGATTTTTTTCCTAGTTCAAAATCACAAGGATTTTCTTCTATGCTCTCTTCTAGGTGTTTAATAGTTTTAGCTCTTTTCTTTAGGTCCATGATCAATTTCAGGTAGTTTTTGTGTGTGGTGTGAGGCATGGGTCAAGGTTCATGTTTTTTCTTATAGATATCCAGTTATTTCTGCACCACTTATTGAAATGAATATGCATTTTTATTGTATTACCTTGTTACTTCTGTCAAAACTCATTGATCATGTAAGTGTGAGTCTATTTCTTGCCACTCCATTTTCTTCCATTGATTTTGATGTCTGTTATTATGTGAATATCATCAGGTAACATTATAGTAAGTTTTGAAATCAGATAATATAAGTCCTTCAATCCTGTTCTTCATTTTCAAGAATGGCTAGTTTTGGGGCCAGCCTGGGGACTCAGAGGTTGAGTTCACACGTTCCACTTTGACGGCCCTGGTTTCGCCAGTTTGGATCCCGGGTGTGGACCTACGCACCACTTGTCAGGCCATGCTGTGACAGGTGTCCCACATATAAAGTAGAGGAAGATGGGCACGGATGTTAGCTCAGGGCTCATCTTCCTCAGCAAAGAAGAGGAGGATGGGCAGCTAATCTTCCTCAAAAAAATAAAAAAAAAAGAAAGGTTAGTTTTACATATTATTTAATTTAATCCTAACAACATACTTTGGTGTAGTTGTTATTGTTACTACCATTTTACAAATAAGTTAACTATAACAGAGAACTTACTTAAATGGCAGAGCCAAATATGAACGTTGACAGTGTGACTCCAAAATCCACACTTTTAATCATTATGCAGCTCTGTCTCCCTGCATATGAGCAATGTGATATGGGAGCTGTGTATGGACAGCAAAGACTAAGAGGCAGTGAAGAACAAAGGCTTTATCTGTATGTTGTATGTGTGTGTCTGTATGTATGCATATATATATATACACACACACACGCAAATATGTATATACAAATTCAGAACAAGAACTTTTGCTATCATTGAGAAAATAAAATATTCTCATTTCTTTAATAGATTTAACTACACAATTTGTGCTCAGATTCTCTGTCCTTTTTGGCCTTCTTGGTAAAGATAGGTCTAAATCCTTGATTATATTGCTACATATGCAGTGTTTTAAACTTTTGTTTAGTACTTACGATTTCTCTAAAATGTTTGAACTGCTACAAATTTATACAATGATATTGGCTTATATATTTACTTAATGCAATTATTGAGATTTTATTTTGAGGGACTGTGTACCTGACATAGTGTAAGAGTCACAAGATAACAGTCATAGGCCTTGGTGGGAAAAGAGAGTGACAAATTTTGATTTTAAAAACAAAGGGGGATTACTTAATTCTTTAATAATTACGGTATGAAAAAAGTACTCTAAGTGCCTAAAATAAGGGGTAACTGACTCTGCCTGAGTTGTCAGACAATATATCCTACAGCAGCTTTACTGGGTAGACAAGAGGATGGAAGATACCATGACTGAGAATGGCATTGCAGAACATTGTGGCATCAGAGAGTATGGAATTTCATGAGCCTAATGCAGAGATGAATATATGCAATCACTTGGTAAAGGTACAGGTATCAGAAATATTTTCTCTAGAGCTGAGAATTAGTTTATGGCTACATTATCTGAGTAGTTACCAAAGTCACAAAAGAGAACAGGAAAAAAGTCATTTTCTGGGGTCAGACACTACAATAGAGTTGGTAATATGCCCCATAGATAAAATCTTACAAAACTCTCTTCCCAATATTTGAGCTGCTTCCAAAGAATTAATTTAAAAACTGTCAGTTGAAAAGGGAAAATGGGAATTTTAGTCATGTGCTAAAATGTGAACCCAAGAAAAAGGTTTGCCTGTCCTAGGCATGGTGCCGACCTCAGTAGCACATCCTGACACACACATGTGGAGACAAGACTGAAGGAACAAGGAGTGAATTGTTGCAATAATTCTAATCTGTGTAGGAAGTATTGAGGGCCTGTATAGGCATTGTGACTGGAAAGACATTTTTGAGGTAGAATCAGGGGGATACAGCAATCATTTGAAGAGAACAGATATTTGAATTTTTCAGATCATGATTCTCCTTATAATATAAAATTTTTCTTTTAAAAAGCACTCAAATGGACTCTTTGAAACAACATTTCTTTATTTTTAGTACTTTCTTTAGTGTTAATAAGGAAAAGTTCTTTAGAGCAACAGGATGAGAGAAAGAGAGTGGATGGTCTTCCTAATCTTGTGTTTCACAATGAATTCAGGCCCATCTGACCCCAGCGATCTCCATCTCTACCACTGAAAAGATGTGCCATAATGTATTCATGAGTTCCAGCTTTAGCATGCAAGAAGCCTGTGCCCTTCAAATAGGCAAGGCGGACTGCCATAGGCTGAATGGTCATGTATTTAAAAAACCCAGCATCTTTCAGTCTTGAGAAAAAAGTGATGGTGTGAATTAGACCATATGCCTGTTCTCTGAATGTAATTATTACTGGCTCTAGCTAACGTCATCCATGTCCTAGATACAAACTAATGAAGACCTATAGCCTCAGCTTGTGCTGAGAACGTTGCTAATGGTGTAACCAAGGATCTGAATCAGGAAGCAGGAAACGTCCTTAAACCTTTTTCAATATGATTCAATTTAATAAATATCTTATGTGTGAAATGATCTATTGGGGGGGCGTGTGAGTTACTGGATGATGAGGAGAAAAGTAAAGGGAAGCAAAAACAGTCATTCAACTGGTTAATGTCTCTGCAAGGTACTAGACTATTATTTTGATTGATGCTGGCACTCAGTTACCTGGGCTGACTGTTTGTTATGACATCACCTAGACATATCTTAAAGAAGGCCATCAAGTCTCAAAATAGAAACATCCAGAATGAAAAAAATCCACCAAAGATAAAATGCTCAAACTCTAGAATGAGATAGTTTTACCTTCTGGAAACAAGCCATTTTCAACTGCGTGATATCAACAGACAAGTTTAGAAAACGAAAAACACATCAGAAACATCTGGTTGTTTAGTGCTGGTGTAGTCATTCACATTTCTTGCGCTTTTGAAAATGTTCTTAAATTTCCTTCACCTTAGTTTCCTCATTTGGTATCTGAATATCACACTTCAAAAAGTACTACAAATGTAAAATTATATTAGTGTTGTATTGAGTGTCTAGTAAGCAAAAAAAACTGTTAATCCTCTTTTCCTGGTTCTTTCCTTTGTAACTAATAGAAGTTAGATACATAATTTCTTAGGAAGAGAGAGAAATCCCTATCTGGTTTATCCACCACTGATGGTGGCCACAAGTGTCCTGCCAGGGGCTTGGGGGAGAAGGAAAAGACATATACGATCGCTATTTTGTAGAGATAGAGCAGTCTGATATGTAAGAAGAGGAGCAGATTGAAGTCGAAATGTGAAAGGTGATAGAAAACTGACTTAGTCCAAATGCAACTCTCTTAGCTGGCTTGATGACTTACGAGTCACCGTTAGAGAGATTCCCGTGAGTTAGAGCACAGAATCACAAAATCAGGCTTAATCAAAGGAAAACAATCACTGATGCAAGTCATCCTTGATATTCTTTAATTTCAACATACAGTAACTCATAAGAAGAAGTAGAAACCATTTGGCAGAGAACACAAGTTCTTTCTAACCCTCTTGACTTTCTCCACCCTCAGACACTCCTTTCACACATGCTTAGGACATCTCTGTGTTAGAAAACAAGAAGCTTTGCTGCAACATCTTCCTGTTTCAAGCTATTGTCCTATCCTCCCGCTGCTTTTTCCACTCTTCTCTTTCATATTACTTCTTCATTTCTTAACAACTTTTAATCTCATTTATGATTGCACAATTGTATTGAAATATAGTCCCTAATATCACCTTTTTAAAAAATTTTAAATCTTACATCTTTTAGCCTCCCTATAAGCTCAGTAACATTTAGCATTTAAATATCCTTCTTTACTTGAAGCTCATCTCTCTCTTTGTCTCTGTGGTCCTGAATATTCTCATGCACCTTCTATTTCTCTGGATCATCTTTCTATCTCTTTGGGTAGTTCTGTCTTTTCCTGCCCCCTAAATTTAACATTTCCCAAATCACATTTCTGTTCTCTTGACATTTGAAGGTGAGGGTTAACTTTTACAAGACTGATTCTCTCTAGACTGGCTGCTACAAAGCTTCATAGAAACTGGCTATGCTGAATGCTTAAGGCAATTGATCCTGGCAGAGGGCTGCAATGTCAGTTCAGGGCAATGGCTCTGCCAGGGCGAATAACTATAGCCGCTTTAGTTCACTGGCCAGCCCAGCCCCTGAGGGAGGTGCTAAAACTTCTAAAACCATGAATGCCTGAGCGATGGAACGGAATTCTACTGGTCTTACAGCTGTATTCTCAAGGCTTGGACCTCAGTTTCCTGATCTCCCAGAGGAGGGGGATCTGTTGTTCTCTCAGCCAATGAGTGCTTAGATGTTGGATTAAGCTTGGAGCCAAGGTTCTGCCATATAATATTGCTGTTGGATCTCAGTCTTTGATTATGACATGGGAAAGCAGGCATGTCCCCACTAAAGGAGCTTAGAGCTCCTCATACCAACTGCCAGGGGCCCTCTCTAGTAGTCTAACATGCAGCCTGTTCAGACTTTCATGTACTGCCACAGAATACATAGAGCCACAGAATCCTGCGCACCTGCTACTGCTCTCATCTCGCTGAGTTTTCTCCACTGATACTGTTCCAGAAGGTTGGTGTGCATGCTTCCCGATAACTCACTTTTGCTTGATCCATAACATTCTCTTCCTAATTCATCCCTTCTCTTGACTTTCCTCTGCTTACACTGAATTCAAGGACAGAGAGTGTAATTCACTAAGTTTTGTGTCTCCATTCCCTAGCATGATGGCTGGTAAGGTAAAGTTTTGTTCTATCAAACTCAGCAAGCAGGCAGCAAGAAGTCATGGGCATTTTTTGAGTACTTGAGTGAGGAACACCATCTGAGCAGCTTTTTGGAGATTCATTTTTCCTTCAAAAATAGCTCCTTTTGTTTACTTCCTGTCTTTGACGAAGAATGCAATAATTAACTCTATCATCCAAGTTCAATAGCTTGGGGTCATCTCTGAGTCTTCTCTCTGTCAGTTTCCATGTTGGTGACAATAGGATAAGAGGACATAATGCCAGCTATAAATTTTGATTACTTTACATTGTCATTTCCCATTAGATGTCACATGAACTCTGAGCAGGAACTAAACTACCAAACAGGCACCCAATAGTAACTTTTTTACCTTTTGTTGTTATTACACTTTTATTTTGTAAATGTCTTGTCTCCTCATCTAAATTAAACGTCTTTAAGGGCAGCGACCTTATTTTCCCACAGTAACTAGAACAGTTTTGTGTATAGTTGCTGCTTAAGAAATATTCATTGATTTTGACTAGATGATGACAGTCACCAAGGTCAAGCATCCTTCAGTTGTATAAGAGAATAAAAGCATGAGAGGGAGAGAAGCGTCACAGGGCACGGAGCAGTGAAAAGAAATTAAGAGGTGCTCAAAGACATGTCATCCAGTTCACAATTGTTACTAGAATGAGATCTTCTTAAAGAGCCTAAATGTCACTCTGACCAATTGTGTTGAAAGTACGACCCAGCTCTTCTCTGGACAGCTGACGCTTTCTAGCCTGATGACAGCCTGTTCTCTAATTAAACCAAGGAAGACTTCTGCTTTGTCAGTTGTTGGGAATCATAGAAAACTTAGACATGAGAATATTTATCATGTTCTCTGATGCATATAAAATTCCTTTAAAGAAACCTCTGGGCAGAAGACAAAAGGAGAACAGCCGAGAGAGAATAAATAGCACATGTTTTCCAGGAGGGCTGCAGCTCTTAGGGACGCCTGCCCTTGTTTGCAGAGTTCAGGGCAGTATTACCAGATTGCCCCATCTGAAATTAACGCCATCCATCTACACACTGGTGAGTGTCTGGTGAGGCAGAGCCCAAGGAATCAGCCCTGAGACTAAATGAGAATTGAATGCCCAGGTTACCTGGGTCTTGGGAGCAAGATATTTCCGTTTGTGCTCATCAGGTGGACCCTTGTTCTGTAAGCAATCTCATTTTGTAAAATTGCTAGGACAGTTATTGGAACTATACTAAATATTTATCCAAAAATAAGGCCTGGATTCACTTTTGAAGATTACAGCATTACCACACATGTATGGACATATACCCCAAAGTCTGTGTGTGTTAAAATACACCTCAGAGGTCGAGATAGTGTTGCATCATTTTAGTTTTCTTTTGTCTTGTCTCAAGATTCCAAAGCCCAGGCTTGTTTGTCCATCTCTCCATATGTGTACGTGGTTATGTTTTACGTGGCTTTTGTAGCTTAGAAACAACACAATCGTGTTTTTAATGGTAATTTCTCTACTTCTTCATTTAAATCTTTGAATGAGTTTGTGTCATCTACAAGCAAATCAAAGAACATTGGAATCCCATGGACGGGATCCACAAACTGACCCCTTCCATACCTCTCCAGCTGCATCTGCTACTACTCTTATTTTGAACCTTCTGCTCTAGAAATAGAATTTTATACGGTTCTTTCAACTACCCAAACATCACACACTCATATGCCTTTGCACTTGCTATTCCCTCTGCCTAGAATACTACATACTTCCTTTATGAATAATAAAATCACAAAATATATCTGGTTTGACTAAGATACTTAAATATAGGAAGATTCCTAGTCTTTAGCATGAAAGGGGAAAGAGACAGAGAAAAGGTACAGGGTCACTTTCCTTTGTACAAGTTATTAAGCCTCTTTGAGTCTTAGTTTCTCATCTGTAACAAGGATAATAATACATGTCATATGGTTGTTATGAGGATTAAGTAAGGTCATATGAGATGTTACAGGCAAAGTAAATACTGGTTTTTATGTTCACTTCAGACAATCAATTATATGACTTTACAACTTTCTCCCAGCTAAGGCTGTCATGATTCTGTTAGTGTTATTTTTCCCCTCAGGATTGTCCAGGAGCTGTCATCAGGAGACATCAATCTCCTATGTATTTATTTTTTGCATTTGTCATCAGGAAGTTTGTCTAGATCAAGATTATTCATTATTAAAAGAAAAAAGAATTATTTAATTTAGTTTAAGAGGTTTAGCAAACATATATAGAGTGAGAATAAAAGTATTTTCAGAATTTAGAGACCTTAGTCCAACTGCATTTCACAGGAAGAAGAAAATTACTAGACAGGCCCTTTCTCCATCTTTCTCCTTCCAAGATTGTGAGATCCCTTCTCTTTACACTTCTACATGTATCTTCCCCGTTCTTGTCCCTATGGATAAGTTTCTTCCATGCAGTTTGTAATTTCTGCTCTCACATGACTTCGGCACCTCTGCATCTCTACTTGATGAGACTTGATAGACCTAGTTTCTAACAGCACAGAACAAGAGTATCTTAGCAAGAGTGTCTTTGTCCCTTAGTTCAAATTCTTACTAGCTGGATAAATTATCCTTGTTCTAGCCTACTCAGTCCAGGGAAGTTAGGGTTAACTAGTACAATACGGCCCCTGATGGACATCCCACATCCCAACAGCAGCGTCATAGAAGACGATTTGAGTCTGAAGGCAAAAGCTAACACCTCTATTAAAAGAATTCACTTTAAAATCTTACTAGGATTTGAAACTACCTGAAACCCTGATGAAGCTTCCAGGATCTGTCAGAGGATTCTGGCTGGACAAGGGACAGGGTAGAGAGTAGGTCCAAGGATTGACCTCTGCTTTTGGATTCCAGGAACTTTTCCGGTCCTATTTGGCCTCCAGTCCACTTTCCAGAAAGCTTCCTTCTTTTTACAGTCCTCCCCTTTGTCTCATCTATGTTATCTGGGCTTCCTAAAGCTTTGTGTCAGAGGAAGGGGAATAAGAAAATAGAGTAAGTGTGGGTTTCCCTAGGTTTGGTCTACAGCTTTCAAATAGATGTTCTGAAAACTATGAATGACAGAAACTCAGGCCCACCTGGCTTTGGTGGCCCTTGTGTTGTCTCCCCAACATCTTTCACCACTTCCATTATCTATCTCCACGTAATGAGGGTAGATTGATTCACTCCAGCATCTGGATGGGTGAACTCAGATTTGTCTAAACCATAAAGGCACAGTGAATGCTTTAAGAAACATATTTCTAAGCCTATCTGTCTTGGTATTTCTCTAGCCACAGGGGTTGTGTAAGAAAGAACATTGCACAAAACTTGGTAAATAGGACAGAAAGGTGGAATTTTATGGGAAAAAAAATACTGTTATGACAAATTTACTAGAAAGGAGAATCACCCTTGCCTTGGACAAAGAAACATGCAAATCAGATTGCACTGACCATCTTATTACTATGGGGAAGACAGTCTTTATTTGAAGCTGTTACTGTGGAAATCAGATAAGAGAAATCAAAAGGAAGTGGGACTTGATGACATCACTGACTACTTAAATGAAACAAACCTAGAGCTGTTTCTACCTCCACACTTTTTAGCTACATAAGCCAATAGATTGTATCCACTATTTAAGTCATTTGTAGTAATTGTTTTTTCTTGCAGCCCAAAACATTCTAACTGATACCCCGGCTTCAGCGTTAAAAAACAAGTAGTTGTTGGCTTACACAACTGAGATCTTCCAAAGTGTTCTATCTTGAGGCATGGCTGGGCACTGGAACTTAAATGATTGCATCAGGATTTGTTTTGTCTCTCTTCTGCTTAGTTGGATTCATTTTCTGGTTTCGTGCAGTAACTCTTGGAAATCTAGCCTCACCTAATCATGGTCTAAATATTGCTATTCATTTTATAAATTCTCAGCCTCAAATCCCATGGAAAAGACGAGGAATTCTTGCCCAGCATTCTCAACCAACACCTCCTTGCTTCTCATTTACTCTGATTGCATCTTGTGCCTCTCACTGGGCAATCAGTGTGAACAGAAAAATATGCTGCTCAGGTAGCCAAATGTCTACCTCTGAAGCAAAGGGTGGAGTGAACTACCCTAGCAGAACGTGGTAAGTGTAAAGTTAAGGGGTAGTTCTCTGGAGAAACATTGGATATGGTGATCAGGAGAAGAATGGATGAATTCTTGGCAAGAACAAAAATAAATATCTACTAAAGGTCCCATCACATTAAATTAAGCTACATTAAGATAGAAATAAACCTTAAAATTGTTAATGCTAACTTCAACATTGAACATCGGTTGAAAGGATTTAAGTGATTTTTTCAAGGTCAGATTTGGTGAATTACAGATCCAGTGGGACTAGAACTCAGGACTTCTCCTTCTTAGTCAAGTGATCTGCCTTTTAAAAGGGGAAGAAGGTGATATACAGTAAAAAAAATAGTTAAGTGTTTCAGTAAGATTTCTTACACAGTATCACTCTGGGGCTATCAACCTCAGAGAGGAGGGTAACATTTTGCTCCTTCCTTCATTCTTGGGGGAAAAATATGTGCTCACATTTAACACAAACATTATAATCTAGGGAGAGAGTCTCTCCAAATATGTCATAGCCTATCGCTGTGAGGGTCCTTTCTCTATTTCTTGGCATATCTGTATTTTAATTCATTTAATTGCTAGATTCTTATACGGATTTTTGCTGCTGCCTGATATTCATCAGAAATGAAGGAAGTTACTTTGATCCTCCGAGAGCATTTTCATCACTGGAGGAAGTAAGTCAATGACTTATACCTGGCTTGCAGAGCCTCTAAAAACCAAAGTCTCATTTAAAAAGGCAAGCAGAAGAAGAGAAATGTGTAAATACCCTATTCTTTTCCAAGGTAAGGAGTCAGTTTTCCTTGAACATCCTTCCAATGAACAAGTAACTGGTCCTTTAATAACAAAAAGCAAAAGAAAGAGGGAAAAACAGCTATACAATGACAGCGGGCTCGACAGCTTAGATTCAGAGAGGAACAAGGAGGAAAAATGAAATCTTTCTCAGAGTTCAAGGGCTGCACTTGAAGGGCCAATGAGACAGATTTTGAAATCATGAGGCTTGTCCTTTGGCTTTTAAAGCCACCACTTAGGTTTTTCATCTGACACTGTCAGAAAGACTTCTAAGTGTTTTGCAGGCTACTCACATATTGGAGTTCCAAAGAGCTTTTGAAGGTATCATAAAAGTTGTGATCATACATATTTTTTCTTATAGAATAGGTCAGAGGTTCTATTTAAAATCCTCTTTAACATAAAATGAACATGAGCAATTCTCAGATAGAAACTCTAAGCAGAACAGAGAATGTCTAACAAAATGACACAAGATTTTGTCCCAACAAAGGGGTCAAATAGCTTCAATGTAGGACTTGAGTAGGAGTAATTTTGTCTCACTAATTTTCTATTAGTGGAGCCACGCAGGGAGTTGGGCTGCAAACAAAGAGAAAACATCCATTAAGTTATTGGCCTTATATGCTATTCATGTGAATAAAAAGAGGCATGTGTCAAAGAAGGTTGATGTAGAGGGTGATAGAGAGGGAGAGGAAACTCAAGATGGAATGAATTCCTTACCATGTTATTGTGGACAGAAGTCTTACATTGGTATATTCTTTCATTCATTATTCTTCAAACATTTCTGAATATTTCCTATGAACCAAATGCATCATTCCTCATTTAATTCTTTTAAGAGTGTTCTTTTAGGATAGCAAATACATTCATTGGAAAAAATGATCAGAAAAGTGTAAGAAAATACTTAAGTGATTATATGTGTATATGTGTGTATATACATGTAACTTGACACAATATTTTCTAATTTTTTAAAAAATAATTTTAGATGTATAGAAGTGTTGCATAAAGAGTACAGAGAACTATTTACAGGAATTTATGTCAAGGAAATAGTCAGACACATATGGGCAAATTTATCTATAAGGGTTTTATTTCAGTGTTATTTATGAGCAAAATTGTAAAAATAATGAAGAAATATCAACTGAGGACGAGTTAAATAAATTAAGGTATATTAATGTTATTGAATATTTATAGCCATTAAAATAATGGTGTTAAAAATTAAATATTTATATCTATATCATAACTTCTATTTTATCATATACTCTTACTGACGTATATAAAATGTGAAAGAAGTTATACCCAAAAAGTAGTTACCTCTGGTGGTGACTGTGGTATTTCCTATATATGATATCCTCAGGTAGGTGAGCTTTGTCAGACTAAAAGCAGGATTTGAAGAGTGAATATCAACTAAATACCAAATCAGAACTGCTGGGCCGTGATTCTCTGTTTTGGATGGTATTGTCTCAACTAAGTTTAGGTTTACATGTTAGAGAGAATATGACTCTTTGTATATTTTGATATCTTCAGTGACATAGCAAGGTGCTCACCGCATAGAAATCCCATCCACCTTCCTGCTTATGCCTTGAATTCCACAGATGGAGACGAGGTTTAAATGCTTACACATCACAAAGAAGTAACTCAATGAATTAAATTCACATTGTGTGTTGATAGTGATAATACTTTCCTTTAAGAGGAGAATTTTGAAGAAGGCAGAGAAAGTGGATGAAGATGAACCTGGCTTAAAGAGGAAAAAAGACTGGGAGCAAAGTTGCTGGAGACCAAGACAGCCATTGCTAATTTCTGACTTGTCAGCTTTCCTTGGGGTTGACTTACATTCAGTCACGCAAAAGGCTATGTCTTCTGATCTTTAAGTGTCCACTTTTCATTTTATTCCAAAATACAAGAATACGTTTTGAATTTATTTTATTTCTCCTGTTGATCGATGGTGTTCCCCATTGGAATGGAAGTTCCTTGAGAGTAGAGTTTCTGTTTTCTATATCATTACAATGTCAGTACCCAGCACCTTTGCAAACAATATACAGCCAAAAATATGTATTGCATCAATGTACATCTTTAGAAACAAGACAAAAGATTTTGGAACCAGACAGATCTGGTTGTGCCACTTACTACTTCTGTCATCCTACTTTCTTTCCTTCCTTCCATCTAGAAATATTTACTTAGCAGAACACCAGCAACATGTGAGGCCCTATACTAAGTTTTATACCAGCAGTCTTAAAGCTTCAGTTTTTGTCAATGATAAAATAGTTCCCATCTTGTAATGTGGTTGAGAATATTCAGTGCGATGAGGAACAGATTTGGGGCCTCTTGCACCATTTTCACAGTTTCTTAATGTAGTAAATGATAAATAATAGTTATTAACAGTATTATAGTAATGCATAATAATGTAATCTTTTTGCATTTTTTCATTATTCATACTATAGGTATTTATTGAGCACTCACTGTGGGCCAGGCAGTGTTTTATAGATTGTGAGTATAAAGATGATGAAGATAGAGTCCTTGTCCTCTGGACTCTCACATCGCAGTGGAAAATGCTTCATGGGGGGACTATTACCTTGATGCACTGTTTGTCTGGCCAAGTTAGATGACTCTCAAATATGATATTTTTCAAAGTGCAGTGAAAAATCCTTTTTTTTCAAAGATTGGCCCTGAGCTAACACCTGTTGCCAATCTTCCTCTTTTCTTTGTTTCTTCTCCCGAAAGACCTCAAGCACATAGTTGTAGGTCATTCTAGTTCTGCTATATGGGATGCTGCCTCAGCATGGCTTGATGAGTGGTGCTAGGTCAACGTCCAGGATCCGAAGTGATGAAACCCTGGGTCACTGAAGCAGAGCGTGTGAACTTACCCACTCAGCCACAGGGCCAGCCCCTGAAAAGTCCTTAAAACTAAGTTAGTCTAAGTCAATTACAGAAGTTGCAAGATTCACTGATTAATTCACTATTTCACTGACCTTAGTGTGACAAAATGAAGATCATCTGAGTGACAGCAAGTGAAATATGTTTTTCTTTAAGACTCTAGCTTTTTAAGGGGAGATATTGTCCAACCTTGGTCTCTGGTCACCCAACTAGGCCATGGGTCAAATGTCATGTGAATTGGCGCTAGAGTTTGTATCTCAGAGTCTAGAAGAGAGATGAGAGCCTTTCTCTAAGGTGTCTAGGAATGGAAAAGCTAGAGGTAAGTAGACCTGGATTGCTGCAAGATCCATGGAAACAAAGGATATTCAGGAGATAGGAAGATGAACAAAACTGAGGAATAAAGTCAAGCTTTACATTGAACAAAATTAGGATGAACTAGGCAGTGTATCAGCAACAGTTCTGGGCAGATGCCGTTCCTCCTTACTGGCCATCACCTAATGAATGCGTGGGTCTTTCTAGCTTAAAGGTAGAGCACTGAGGCAGGCTCCCGATCCTGTAAAGTCTTGAGGTCTTTGGAGTGAGGGAACAAAGAGAGCATGGATTGGAGAAAGGAGCAAGGAAAGGCTGCCTCAAATCTCCAGATGGGAATTCATGGCAACAGGTTCTAGACCAGTCCTGCTAAATGTAGAAAATTCCTGCTTGCCCCAGTGAGGGACATGTCAGCTACCACTCAAGTGTGAACCCAACTGACCTGAAATTAAAAATTCACTTGAAGCAGAGTATTTGAGGACCTCTATAATACACAAATTGGAGGGGAAAAAAATGGGAATTTTACTGATTATAAAGAAACTTTCTCGTTGGGTCTAAATAGGGACAGTTTAGTGTCTCATGACAAGCCCCTCCAATTATCTTTCAAAAAAATTGAGATCTTAGGAGGCAGATATATGTGTGACTGCAAGTACAGGATTCCTGGATAAAACGCTCTCCTTTAAGTGTGAATAGTTCAGAAGGTTGTAACCAAAGGGAAGAAGGTATTTGCTTTTGCTGTTTCCTAGCTACGACACTGAAGTCAGTTCCCACAGAAGCAGCTGGAAATGAGTTCTGACTGGAGCAATTATATAAATGTCACTGTGAGCTGTTATATTATCAGATTTTTTTCCTTTCAGAGTCCCAGCATCATCTTTCAGGGGTACTGGATTACTTAAGATAAAGGGAAGGCTTAGACGTATTGCCACAATAAAAACAAAGATGTCTCAGACACTGGCTTTATAATGTTAGCTACAGAAGAAGACTGCTTGAAAGGATATGAGAAAATAAAAGCAAAGCCAGCTCACTCATTGCTCAGGCAGTAAAGATAGTCAGACTTTCCAAAGACCCTGGACACTCACTGATTTACCCATGACACAGTTTGCGTCCTAAGTGAGGCAACTCTTTAAATGTAAGGTCACCACGATGCATGCCACAATGCCTTTTAACATACATTAGATGAAACTCTAGAATCTTACCAATAAATCTGGATTCTGTGAGGCCCATTCAACTCTCTGAAAGCAATACGCACATCCAAGAGTTCAATCTCAGTGAAGGAGCACCGACCTGCCACTTTGTCGGATTAAGAGGTGGACTAGAAATGGACAACAGCCCTTGAAATGTCCCAAGAAGAGCAAACAGGTAAGAAAAGTAATTGCAAGTTTGCACATCTATGAAAGAGATGTGGTCTTAGCCAAGTAAAAATGACATGTTAGCTTTCGGCTCCATTTTCCATTGGAGAATGGAGTAAAATTATCATATGTTAAATCTTAGAAAACTTTAATTCAAGAATTTGTTGTTAGTCTAGATTGCATTTCTGCTCTCAGTTGTTTGTTTCCTCATCTGTAGGAGGATCATACTTCACTCTGCATTGATGTGTGAGTTGAAGTGCCTCCCTGTGGCAGGAGTATACATCCCTGCCCTGCATAACTTTCTTTGGTCAATGTAATGTAAGCAGAAGGGCCACGCCCCCCCGTTAGCAGAATGTTAAGAGTGGATGTGCAGTACGGCCGTAGCTCTTTGCCCTCTGCCACCTTCTTCAGCTTGGGTCATGGACTTAGAACACAAGTGAAGTGAACTGAGATCAATCTACAGTGGGTGTTATGTGAGTAGGGGATAAATAGTGTTGTCAATCCAGAGATTTCAAGGCCATTTGTTACCAGGGTATGATTAAGCAAAGGCTAACTAATATGTGATCTCAGAATAAAAATACATGTTTACTGTTCCAATATACACCTTTAATATATGAGGAAATTTTACGGAACTCACCCATATATTCATCCAACAGTCTGTAATCAATTGTCATTTGTATTTTCCCTCTCTGTCTTTGTCAATTTTTAGACTGGATTGACCTGGTGGTCTGGCATTGTGCGGGCATCACCAAAACCAGTTCAAGTGAATTCAACAGGCAAGAAACTAAGGATTCAAAATTAGGTAGAAAATTTAGAAACCCAGATTTCATTGGCAAATTTATTAAGACGTGAGAATCAGCTTAGGCAGGTCATAGTGGCCTTCTGAAACACAAAAGAAAACGGCTTCTCCTCACCACAGTTCACTGACTAAAGGGACTGATTCCTCCTCTTTAACCAGCCTAGTTTCTGCACTCTTCTCTAGGCATGACATGTTTGTTATCACCACCAGTCTTCATTTCTATGATTTATCTCCTCTTGAACTAAGCCAAGCACTGGTGAGCACCTGATATAAACCAAGTATGGCACTGGTCTCTTTCATATACAGCATCTTGTTAAATATTCTCAATTTTCCTGTGAGGTAGTTACTGTTACTTCATTCAATAAGTGAAAGAACTAAATACCAAAGGGTTTTAAATGATTTTTCTATATGGGTAACAAGTGACAGAGCTGACTTCAAATCAGTTTTTAGCTCAATGTGAGTGTAATTTCCATCCTATCTAGTAATTTCCATCCATTACCTAGTGTAATGGCCTCTTCACTAATCTCAGAAAATTTCACCAGGAACTCAAAGCACAGACTGTCTACTTCCTTCGTGAAGCTGTCCCCCTTTCATTGAGCCCAAACTTGTCCCTCTCTTTCCTACAATTCTACCTTGCAAATTTCCTCATTATGGAATTTAAGCAAATATTGTATGGATATTTCTGCAAATTTCATATGTTCATGTTATCTCTGCTTAATTCAATTTAAAATTCATTAGAATAAAGCACGTGCCTCACTCACTTGTGTTCAACATTTTCTGGCTGAATAAATGACTTTCCTTTTCAGGAAAAATTCTGTGTGGAGGGAGAGAGATTAGACAGGATGGCTCAACACCATTTATGGATGTTTCCACCCAGTTAGGGTAAAAAGAGGAAATGGAAGCTAAGAAAAAGATGGCACATGTCTACTAAGAGTTATAGGCGGCATTTTAGGATTTTAGCTTACATCTTCAAACTTGGAGTTTAAGATGCTTTCCACTCTATCATGCTGCCCATATGGTTGGGCTCTATAACACGCTTTTTATTTTCTAAAGCAGAAAAGTTCTCTGGTTTGTCCTCTGTCCCCAAATTACCCAAGAAAAATATGTATTGAAAAACATATTTCTAGATTTGCTATACATCATTGGTGAAAAATCGTTCAAGAAATAATTCCTCAACTCATTCAGTCTCATTAGTTTTCTCCTTTGAGGGATAGAAAAATGAATCTTTCTAGCAAAAATCAAATTTGTGCATGACAGCCAGTTGAGCTCAGAGGTCAAAGGATGAATTTGGACCGCTTCAGTGCATTCCCAGCCGTTCAATCTTTTGCAGTGCTTGCACAGCAGGTAGAATTTGAAAGAGACTCTGCCCTTGTCTGGAAGAAATTTTTTTAAAAATGGCTGAAAATAATCAGATCTACACTTGAGAGCAGCCATAGTCAATGCCACTTCCCAATGCTAAAGTAAACTTCTGCCAATAATTAGGATTGGCAAAATATTTCAGAAGTAATTTTCATGGCCAAGGATAGATCTAACATGGTGGAGTTGTGTGTTTGTGCCTGGGGATGGGGTAACAGAGTGGAAAGAGCAGGAGAGAAGTTTTTAAGGGAGAGTTTCAGAAAAGATTGGGCATTTCCCCAAATGCATGAAAGGGAACACAGACAGACAAGCCCAAAGCTAATGTCACCAAACACCAATATCCCTGTCAAGCTCTAAGGTCCCAGGGACTTGATTAGTGCAATTTCAGTTTCAGCTTTCATGCTCTTGTTCTTACTGGGGCTTAGTAAAAAGTAAAGGATAAGGGTCAAAAATAGGAATAAGCATTTGAAATAAAAATCAAAAGCAGAAACGTCTGCAGACTCTTGTCTTAACTTCACTTTTAAAAAACTCTGTCTCCATGTGTGTGAAGCACCTACCTTTAGGAAGAAACCACTTTGAACGTTCAGAAAAGGAGGTGGCGATGTCAAACGACTGTACATTTACCAAGTCCCAGACGTGACAGGCAGAGCAAGGGTTTTTCTTGGGGGTGGAAGCGCAGATGTTTTGTAAGCAATGAGGGGATCTTATCATCTTGAAGCATGCATATTATTCTGATTTATCAAATAGTAATGATGCTTAAATTCAAAGAAATAAAAGACATGGTCAGATCTTTTTTGAGATTGTGCTCTTCCATTTCCTTGTAGACCGTACCATCTTCCTTTCTTTAGGTCAAGCGGGGTCCTGCTGTGAATAGTTTTCAGTTGCTACTCCTTTCAAAACAGTTCTGTGCTCAGCAAATTGGTCTTCAAAAGACTTAATCTTAGCTTTTATATCTGCTAGTCCTTTCCTTCTCAAGGCCCAGGGAACGGCCTCTCTGCTGGAGGACGTGTCATCTCCCTAGGCCTCAAGTCACTAAAACATCCCCAACCGTCTCTGCAACAGGAGTGGGAGAAGTCTGAGTTTTCACCACTGGTGTGTGGGACAAATGAAAACAGGTTTCTACCTGAAGAAGTTTAGTACAGTATCTGCTACCAATGAGGAGAGACAGTTTTAGGTATCACGTACTGGAATAACAATGAGTGATCTCAGAATAATACTTAGGTGGTGAGGGAGAGCATCGGGAATGGTCTCTTCATCAACAATTATAAAAGCTTGAAAAATGTGAGATAATTCTTCAAAGGTTACATTAAGGGTAAATGAAATGGAATTATATTCGTATACGGAGATGTTATCTTTTTTTTTCCCCCCGAGGAAGATTGGTCCTGAGCTAACTGCTGCCAATCCTCTTCTTTTCTCTGAGGAAGACTGGCCCTGAGCTAACATCTGTGTCCATCTTCCTCCACTTTATACGTGGGACGCCTACCACAGCATAGTGTGACAAGCGGTGCCACGTCCACACCCAGGATCTGAACTGGCGAACCCCCGGCCACCAAAGCGGAACGTATGCACTTAACCGCTGCACCACCAGGCCAGCCTCGAGATGTTATCTTTTAAAGAGAAAAACTGAAACATTTCTGTTTTATGCTACAAAGTATTTATTTTTCTATTAAAATTATAAACATTTAATTTGGAGAAACAATCTTACTTTGATTAGAGTCTCTTGATATTTAGTAATATTTCTATATTAAACAGTGAGGAAAGCACACTGGCAACAAGTATGACGATAAAGATTATTTAGTAGGTGTAGTAAGGATCCTACCTCCTTAACAAGAAAGTCTTGATTTAAAATAATGTAGACCCAAAGGGAACCTAAAAGGAAGCAGACTGGGATGGTGGTAATGAGCCAGGAGTTGGACTGACAGAGACCACATCCTGCTTTACCACCTACTCATGAGCTGCTCTGGGTAAGCAACTTTATGTTCAATCCTCAGGTTTCCCATCTGTAAAATGTAGGTAATTATACTAAGTCCTATTTCATGGAGGTATAAGAGTTATTGTTTTAAAATATAGAACATTTTGCATAGTATCACTCTCTCAGGAAGTAAACAATAGTCACTCATTATTATTATTTCTTAAAAATAATGATTGAAACTCTCACTATCTTCTAATCAATTCATAATCCTTAATGATGAGGAAGGAGGAGAGAAAACAGAAATCGATGGAATTTCAGACTTTCCTCCTAATGGGTCCTTATTTACAGGGCTTCGTTTTAGATATTCCTATTTCTGTTGTGACCTTCTCCATGACTCTGTTTACCAAAATCCCATTCAGGCTTCAAGGACCCTCTCCAAGCCTGACCTCATCCTTGAGGAGCTCAGGTGAAAGAGCCTTTACCCACACGTGAACATCTGTAGGGTCCACTATTTTGTTTTCTATCCTCTGCTGCATGGTATTTACTGGCTGTATGCCATTCTTAGTAATATGTCAGCTCTTCATCTTTCTGAAAAAATATATATACTTTGTTTCTTGAATTCAGAGGCTATAAAGCTAGCCTAATGCACTAGGTATATGTGTATATGGATATATGTAAAATATATATGTGTATATGTATACATGTATATATATTTTAACACACAGGATTTAAAACTTAAATTCTTATTTTTATTTTAAAAATGTATCAAAAACTATGTTGCCCTAAAAAACACACACAGTTGAAATTTTGAACCAAAGCTGGATCTGACTTTCTCAAATATGTCAATTATCTTCATCTTATTTACAAATATTAGTAATATTTTCCTTTAGCATAATAAAACATCAAGATCAAAAAATAAATCTAATTCATGTGTGTGTGTTTTTCTAAGTGCCATTTGTGTAATAGGTGCACAACGAAAACTGTTGAATTAACAATGCATGGTTTTGACTAATAATGATACTTCCAAAAATACAAAGTTTGAAATATTTTACTACTCACAGATACTCAGCAGCAGAACATTCAAAGGAGGTGCCTCACAAAAAAGGTAAATGTACACACATACACGAGAAGGATTATAAATACATAAGTAGTGTAAGGTTCTTTTTTGCAAGAAACAGAGACTGACTTCGAGTAACACAAACAGAAAAACAACTTATTGGAAAGCAGTAGATATCTCATAAAATGTTTGGGAACACTGAATACTGAGTCCTTGAAATATAGGCGGGAAACCATGACAAGTGGGAAACAGAAACCACAGTTAGTGCCAACAGTAGGAAGACTTAGGATAGGACCCTGCTGCTGGTACCATCGTCACAGGGGCTGTGGACGCCACTGCTGCTGAACTCTGGGTGCAGCCATTATTGCCAAGCTGGTGTAAATCAATTTCAAACTACTTAAACGTATTCCGCGCTCCACACATTTCCAAAATCATTGGTAGAAGCATCTTCTTGGTAAATTCAGAATTGTATGCCCCTGTTCAAGCTCCCAAGATCTATAGAAAGGGAAGATCTCCCTTCATTAGCTTCCACAGATGCACATGATGAAGGATTAATCTCAAATTAAACTGAGAGTTGGAGTTAAAGGGCACTGAAAGAATGACAAATATACTCTACAATCCATTCTTTCCATTTCCCCAAAACATATGTATACCCTTATTTCCACAGTCAGACTTTAGGGGGAAAAAAATCCACTATCATATAATGAGATGGATCTGTCCTTTTTTTTTGATTGAAGTAACATTGGTTTATAACATTATATAGATTTCAGGTGTACATCATTATAATTCAGCTTCTGTATAAACTACACTGTGTTCACCACTAAAAGTCTAATTTCCATTCATCACCATACAAATGACCCCCTTCCCCATTTCACCCTCCCCTCAACCGCCTTCCCTCTGGTAATCACCAAGCTGTTCTCTATATCTACGTATTTATGTACAGCTGAAAGCACGTTCATCCCATCTCCAAAGAAAGAAAACCCCAAATCTATACCGGATCCTTCATACAACTCAGTGCCCACAAGCTCTGGACTGGATGTCCATTTCTTTTTTGACTTTATGATTGCATCTCAAAGTTTTGTAACCTATTGGCCGGCTGCATTGTAGAGAGAATCACCATCAACAGACTTGATATAAAATTGTGGGAGACAAGGGGGGGGAATAAAATGAAAGTGAATAGCATCTAAAGCTGTTATTTCTGCAGATGGTCTTGAGTCTCTATTTATGATTTGATCCACCACATCTTTTTCCATGTATCTGTTCCCTTCCCTGTAGCTAGCATCTCGGTTGGTTAGGGTCCCTTTCCAGATGAGTGACTCAATCCTTAATTGCTGAGGGTTGCAAACACTGAACAGTCCTGACTGCATAAGCTTAGTGTGGAACAAGAAGGCACTCTGAGGATCACCTTGGCTCATGTCTGACTTCTCCTCTCTTCTCTCATTGTACAGTAACCATCTTATTTCTTTGGTGATCACAATCAATCACCTCAACCCAGGGCAATCTCCTTTTCTGCCTGTTCATGCTGTCTCTGGAAGACCCCAAAATGGCCAGAAGGCAGACTGAACTTCCACTTCATTTGGATCATTGGTGATCCTCTGGTGGAATTATCCTCCTTTAGATAATCAAAAACAAACAAACAGTCAGACATAAAGGCCGCCTAAAGGGAAACAGAAGCCCTATGAATCACAAGATTAGCTTGACCTAGGTCACATAACCATCTTTGAACTGATATATCTGTTGGCTTTCTCTGAGAGATGCACATTTAATATTTCGGTATATATATATTCTCTACCACTGCCTCCCCCACCCCCTACCCACTGATGTCTCTCTCTCTGTCTCTCCATGTGTCTGTTAGTCAGGCTCAGTTATGGAAACAGAGTCAATATGAGTATGACAGGACAGAAAGGAAGAAGTTGTGGAATTAAAGGTCTAGAATGGGAGGTTATAGGTTCAGAGAAGGAGTCATCAAGCAGAAAAATGAGAAACCAAGTATGATCAGCTACTAAAGCGGCATAGCAATGTGGGAACTTGTGGAGAGGGTTAAGGAAAGCTGTGTGTCTGTACAGCTACTGCCTCTGTGGGTTCACAAAGTGTCTGGTGTTAAATCTCTGTGGAGTAACAAACAAGTGTCTTGTGTTGGAGGAACTGAACAAAAAGCAGAGGAAAGTGAGGCCAACCTGGAAACTCCCAAGCAACCTGTGCTGTCCATTATTGCATAAGACCTCAAAAAGAATTTCAGAGAGGAATGACGGCTACCTTACTTCTACTTTCCAAGTTTGCTTAAATTCCTCTTTTGTCAAACACTAAACTGGAACCATATAGTTCCCAGTTTAGTCAAGTTCACACAGCACAGTCCACCACATTCTGTGTGTATGTATATAAAATTGTTAAAAATTAGATTAGTATAGTAATTATAGCTTTGCATACATCTTTATTGTAACATTTGTTATGTACATTTACCCATGCCATTAAATTCCGCATGATTCTCCCCTGCCTCCCCCCCCAAAAAATCAAGGAAAAGCACATTGTAGCTCAGAAGTGAAAGTAACATTTTAATTGTCCCTTGATGGATGGGGAAAAAAAAATAAGCCAGAAGGTGGCATTCAGGCAGAGGAAATAACGCAAACAAAGAATGAGGAGAATGCATAATGTGTTTAGGGAACAGCTAGTAGCTGGCGGTGGACAAAATACAGGGTAAATACAATATTTAGAGACAGAAAAATAAGTTCAGCTAGATTGAAACTGATCTTAAACTTCATGTCAGAGAGTTCAGACTTAATACTATGGACAATGGGGAGCCAATTAATATTTTTAAGCTTGGGAGTGGTGATCAGACTTGTTTTTTAAATAAATCACTCATGAGGGAGTGTAGGAACTGGATTAGAGGGGCCAAGGGAGTAGAGCAGAGAGAACTGTTAAGAGATAATTGGGAGAGTTCTGGAGAGATACAATACAGAATTAACTAGGGCAGACGCTGTAAGATTTGAAATGAATAGAGGAATCTGAAACTGATAATGGTGGCCAAATCCAATGGTTTGATGACTAAATATGGAGACTGCGATATAAAAATGTGTTAAAGATGATTCTGAGTATTCTAATCTTGGGTAGATGCATGGAGAGTAAAACTAATTTAAATTCATATTAGAGGCAGTTTGGGCTTGGAATAGAGTAAGCATTATACAATATAGCCAGAATTGCTATAGTGATTTTCAAGGGAGTCCCTGTGGAACCAATCATCAGCTACTTAAAGCAGTGGTTTCCAGAAACAGTGGACAACCAAAGTCATAAGATGGGGAATGGGGGGGTGAAGGGATGGAGAGGATAAAGGCAGAGGAGGATGGATGGCTTCAAAACATATCACACATCAGGTTTCATTCCAGGCATTCAAAGCCAGATTCTTGAGAGATGTGGCCTTGAAATTTGTCATTTTAAGTTCCCCCCTTGATTCTGATAGTCTGCTAAATTAGTGAGCTTAGATGTTGACTTTCACAACTTCAGGGTGCCAATCATGACACAAGTCTTTGTGAATGTGAAGTGTACAATGTACATAGCAGTCAGCAGTGGCCCTGTTCATGAAGGACCAAGAGACTTCCAACTGAGAAAATAACCAAAGGCAGATCACAAATGGAGCAGAATATAAAGAATAAACAAAAACAAACCCAGATTAAAGTAATAAAAACGTAAATATTTCTAGGGATAATCAAGAGCAGTTTTCAAGATACTGAAAAAGTAGCAGCAGCAAAACTTCTGTTGTGCAAAACTGCAATCTTGCCTCTGTATCCTTCGAACACTGGAGTGCAAGATCCATGAGGGCAGGAACTTTGTTTTTCTTCATTGCTGTATCCCCAGCACCTAATACAGAGACTGGCATACAGTAAGTGCTTAAGAATTCTCAGATGAGTTCAGTCATTTATCCAACACATATTATCAGGCTTCATGTGTTTTTTCAGACTTTGTGCTAAGTGTCATGGTTCAATAGACTAGGAAGATATGGTCTCTGCCTAGAAAGAGCTCAGAGTTTAAGAGTAGAAGACAGATTCATATGTGAACAAATAAGATGAAGGAAGTATTACAGGTGTTTGGAGTGGAGATAGAACAGGGAAGGTCAACCAGCAGTACAGGAGGCTAGTTATGGTCAGTCCTCTGAAGACACAAAATGACATCAGAGTAGAGATGTGCAAGTGCACAATAATAAAAATACTATATAATTAGTAATGACTGCATACTCAGAGCTAAATCATTTTTTATATAAGCCTTTATTATATGATTTTTGTTAGTGTGAATGTACTCTGTTGTTGATAAAAACCTGGAAGGGTCTCGAAGATGTTCTGTCAGTGAACTTGGTATACACTGTGGACTTGGCTTTCGTGCACACTGAGGAAAGCTTTTCCTGGTGCTAAGCAGAACAACTCTCTTGGGAAACAAGACATGCTATGATTATAATTTTTCCCACCATTATGGTATGTTTTCATGTCAAATAAACTTCATTTTGTCAATATCTTTGAAACAGTGTTTTGTCGTGAGACAAGGTGCCACAATAGAGGAAGGTACACAATGTTAGAGAAGCACTGGGGACAGTGTTATCCATTCTACTGGGCTGGGAGACCCATGGCTCTTCCCCCATTCCTTTTGCAACTTATTAGTCTTTCTTGATTTTCTGGAGAAGACATTAGTTAAGCAGAATCTTAGAATATAATTAGAGATTGGGCAGGTAGATAGGGCTGGGAATGAAAAAAATATTACATGAGGAAGAAGCAACTGACCACAGACATTTTGCAGATAATGTTGCTTTCCAGGGATAGTGGAGATTTCAGCATGGCTGGAGGGTAGACTGCAGGAACAGGAAGTTTGGAGCTGTGAGCAGGCTCATGGTTTGTTCGCTACAGTGTCATCAGAGCCTAGGGCAGTGCCTAAACACAGTAAATGTCTACTTTATTAAAAATCAATTAATAAGCGAAGGTATTGCAGAAAACAATTTGGAATTTATCCAGAGGAAATGGGAAACCACTGAAGGATTTAAAGTATATGCATAACATGTGATGGTTTGTATTTTGTAAAGGTCAGCTTAGCAGTATTGTGTCTTATGCCATTAACACTACGAAGGACAATTAGGTGATTATTGCAATGGTGCAAACAAGAGTAAATTAGGGTCTTAAAAAAGAGTAACAGCCGAAATAGAGAAGGGCCTAAGGAAATCTATTTTTAGGTCTAAGGCAACGAGTGGGTGTGAAATGTGATAGTTGAGGATGGCTATTGGGGGAAATTGGATTAGCCAAGATAAGAAATAGAAGAAAAGAGGAGGTTTGGGGAGAGATCATGAGTATAGTTTTGTACATAATCCTGTTTGAAATGTCTATGGGGCATTCAAGTAAGAATCTGCAGAAAGTAGTAAGGATTTGGAGCTCAAGAGAGAGGTCTGCCCTGGAGATAGTTTTGAGAGTGATTAGCATATATGAGACTCTCATTAACATATATGTGGCAATCAAAACACGAGAGTGGGTGAATCTCTCAAGGAGAATACTGAGTGAGAAAAAAGAAAAACTGGAAAATATTAGCATTGCTGGGTGGTAGAGAAGAAGTGCCTTCAAAAGAAGTTGAGAATATCCAAGCATAATGATAAACTCAAAAAGAAAAGATAAGTAATAAGAAAGTAGTAATCCATGACCCAGGTCAACCAAGTACATAATTTTATGATCCAATGGCTGAAGAAAAACCAATATTTTCAAAGGCAAAACTGTTGACTAAATGAATCAATCCTGCTAGTCAGGTTTATGCCATAAGTTAATATGATTATGGAACAAGTCACCAGTTAAGTAAGTTTATGTGTCGTTTTTCTTACAATGGTTTTATCTCCTCAAATAATCCTTTCTATTGTTTTCCTAAATTCCTTAGTTAAAAGATCCCTTGAGATACTTCAAACCAAAAATGCCTAAAATTTCAGAGATCAAAACAACTGACTGAATTTACGTATTAAGTGACTGCTTCAGGACTATTAGGCACCTGGAGACCATTCAGAATCATTTGGATAGATGACATCTCTACATCAAAGAAAGACTGTCTGTGATTGGAATACGGCAAGCACAAGTTCAGTGAACACAGTTCTTGCATGTAACAGTCACTCTGTTAATATGTCTTAAGGACAGAATTGTAATAGCTCAGAATCTCTGACCTTGAGATATTGAGTTATAATATGAATAAAAATAAGAATGCTGGCATTAAGTATAAGCAGAACTGTAGGATCAGGCAATTTGGAACCACTTCCCCATTGGCCTTTAAAGAAAGATGACTCTTAATGGATATATCTGCATAATGGCTTTTCTATGTTACTTTCACTTAGAGCTAATTGACTGTAGATTGAGAAAGATTAAAAATAGATGTTTATGGCCTGGAGTGTCAAGGAATTTGACCATGACTTTATGGAATATTACATTTCCTAGGAAAAACTTGTAAAAGCAAGTTACCTACTAGTATCTTTTACTACCTACTCACATTTATGTCGTTCTAATTCTTGTAGTGGGATGGAAAAGCAATGGGACTTTATTGGAAGTTGAAAATTTATAAAAATCTTTGTGAAGTCCTCAGTCAGGTGTGGACAAGAACATTACCTATCTCCCAAGACGTATAGTCTTCCACGTGGCAAACAGATTCCCTCAGCTTTTGAGTAGTAAAAGGCCTTAGAGCTAGAATCTTTTAAATTATGACAGCTCCTAGAGGTAATGACTAGTAGGGTAACAAATTTTGGTACTTTTAACAAATAATGTGGAAATTAAATAGGAAATAACAAGTAATTTGACCAGAGACACTTAGTTCATTGGGAAAATATATTGGACCAGAATTTAAAACTCAAGTCTCCACAAATAATGCTTGTCTATTTATACATTTGTTTTAACTAATCTATGCTGCTGTTAACAGCCAACTCAGGAAATCAAAGACACCAGAGGAAACTTGTTATCTCATGAAATAGTTTTGTTGTGCTATGAGCAATGTGTGATTGAAGCTTGACCTCCCCAAGCCGAGCAAAGAGTTTCCTAATACAAACTCAGACTGTGATAAAACTAAGTTAAAAAGAAACGTAATTGGTTGCACACACACTAATACATCATTGAGCTCCCACTAATCTTTTAATCTATTTAATTCAGAAACCTTAAATTAGATGTAGAAGAAACTAATGCTATTAACCACAACAGTGGAATAACCCATTAGCAATAGACCATGAAGTTACATCTCTTTCCTCTCTTGCAATAAAGAGCCAACAAGAGCTTTGATTGATTGGAACATCTTAGGTGTTTTCTGATTGCACAAAGAAGCTGAGTCTAATTTGCCTTACTTTATGAAAATCACATTAAAATTATGTGAAGATAAAAGTGCATCCTGTACCTCAGACTATCTTATAAACATGTTCCGGGATTAAGATGAATGCTTTTCTTGAATAGTTTTAAGTGACTTAGAATGAAAATGGAGAAAGTATTCCCCTATTTCAAGTCATTTGCTGATCCATCATGATCTATAACTTATTACATTATATATATATAAAGTAATATAAATTAATATAAATATAAATATAAAGTAATATAAATTACTTTATATATATATATCTGCATTATATACATTTAAATATCCAGCAATATATGATATATATATATATTTGCTCTTCTCTTTTCTCCCAGATAGTCATAGAGTTGGATCCCTCTGAATTATTTTAGATCTCAATTTAAATACTATCCTATTCAAGAATCTTTCGGTGACTAACTAAAATAGTAACCCTAAACATTGATTATTACCCAATTGTATTTTATTAATTGCACTAAACCCTTTTAAAGGAAACCTTCCATGTTTATTTGCTTTTTTCTTTAATCATTGTGCAGAATTAAATGGAAGCTCTGTCAATCCAGTCGTTTTGCCTGTCTCAGTCCTTTCTGAGCTCCCTATGCCTGGAACACTATCTGCCAAAAAAGAGGAGCTCAGTAAATATTCATTATACTTTCATTAAATGATTGAATAAGTGAACAAACTCTTTAATACAATGATATTGCTAAAATGTTCTAAAATTCATGGCTTATAGTCATATCATCACTAAAGCCAGGCTTCCAAACACAAAATATTATTTCTAAAATCAATTAGAAATCTTTTGACAGATTAGAAAGCAGAAGCTCAGAAACTAAAGAAACATGAGCACATTAACAAGTGTGAGTATCAGCAAAACAAGGAAAAGGAGCCAAGTACCTTGTCTTTCACTGAAATGTTCATTTATTGCATCATTTGGCACAAATTTTAAATTAAAGCTTAGTTGAATAAGATGAGCACTATCTCTGGCCCCCTTTGCAATTTTAAACATAGATTCAACTAAATGTTTATTCTTTAAATATTTGTTTATCATCTATCTGTCCCTAATTCTTACTTATAATCAATTTAGGAAAAAATATCTTCTTAGATAGACGAATAATAATAATTCCCTGAGCACATTTCTTAAGTTAAGAGCTCAAGCAATCACAATGGTGCATGAGTCCTTCAGAGAAAGTGATTTAAAGATTCTCAAAAGCAGCTTGTTGAAATGAAAAGAGCATGGGGTTTGGGAGGACTTCTGGTTTCCTCTCAGGGACCTAGAGAGCTGGAAAGAGCATCATTTCTACACCTACAAAGAAATAGAAAAGCTAGACAACTACAAAGTGATAAATTGTTTCGAACCTGAGCTTAGGTTATTGGCAGCTAACTGATCTAAAATCTAGGGAGAGGCAGGCACTGAAACCTAGAGACACATGACATGCACACTGACAGACACACTGACATTTGAAGTAGACATGCTCTGATAACAAGAGGGCATCCAGAGAGGTTGGAGAATTTGGTAGAAGCTCATTGTTTACTGTCAAGAGACTGTCAGCCACTGGGGGCCACCGACTTGGAAAATCTGGGCACTTTTCAGAGTTTTTCTCCACAAACACCACCGGGCACTCACAGAAAAGATTGGGGAAAGTTCTAAGAACATGTCCCTGATGGTACAGTCCGGGGAGAGGGGAAGAGCAGCTGCTGCAGGAGGGACACGGTCTGCAGCCAGACCCTTCTCTCTCTCTCTCCTGGAGCTTTCATCTTAGGGTGACAGGTACCAACCACAGTCATTGTAAGGACACTGGTGAGAACCCACTGCAACTAGGAAGAAGGAAAAGGGGAGAATCCACCCCCTGTGAGTGGGAAAAGAATGAGCGTGGGCCCAGAAGAATCACTTGGAGGGGACAGGAGAACTGAGCAGGCCACATCCCAGGACCCATGGACACAGTGCCTACCTACTCAGTCACACACCCTCAGGCTAGCAAGTGTTAACTAACAAGTAACTGTGGCATATTGCTGAGCAAGAGAAAGGAGAGGAAAGGGCATGGGGAGAGACCACCTCTGAGGTGCAGCACCTAAAGCTGAGGGTGAGCAGAGGTTAAGAAAAAAACTCTCTGGCAAACTAGCCATCAGTGTGAACACTGTGTATCAATAGAAGAATCTGAAGCTTGTGGTGAACAGAGGGCAAACATAGAAACAATAAATCTCAAACACAGAACAACTCATAAGTAATTCAACAGACTTCACTTAAGGGCTGGAAGAAGGAAGAGTATGGCCGTTTCCAGGAGGAAAAATTGTTTACCTTAGTCTCTACTGTTCTGCACAAGATATGTGACTTTCAGAGAGATATATATATGTGTATATATATAAAATATATAAATATATATGTTATATTTATATAAATATTTGTATATTATATATTTATAAAATAAATATATACAAAGTTTGGTATATATTTATATATTTTTATATATAAATAATATAAATATATATTTATATTATATTTTATATATATTATATAAATATATAAACATATATATATATAACCTCACAAACTAACAAACAAAATAATGTATTAAATGCTCTAGTAGAAAAAGTGGAAAATCTATAAAATCATATAAGTAATTTCAGTAGTAAAATAGAAACTATAGGAAACAATCAAATGGAAAGGCTAGAACTTAAAAATAGTGTTAGAAATAAAGAATACCTTTGATGGTTCATAGTAGACTCAATACAATCCAGAAAATATACAGTGGACTTAAAGTTAGGTCAATAGAAATTACCCAAACTGAAACATTAAGGGAAAAAAAAGAAAGGTGGAGGTGAAGAACAGAACAACCAAGACCTGTTGGACAATATAATATAGTCTAATATATACTGGGAAGAAGAAGAGTAAGAGAAAAGAAATACTTGAAGAAATAATGGCCAAGAATTTTCCAGAATTGTATGATTATATTAATGTGACATTCTGGAAAGGGTAAAACTATAGGGAAAGAAAAAAGATCTGCAATTGCCAGGGATTTAGGTGGAGGTGGGAGTAGGGGTTGACCACAACAGGGTAACATGAAGGAATTTTAGTGGCAATGGGACCATGTTGTAAATAACTATAATGGCTGATGGATCACTCTAAACATCTGTCAGAACCCAAAGGACTCAGTGCCACAAAGTGAATTTTCACTACATGCAATTTTTTTAAAATCCATCAAGAAGGGGGGGAAACCCAAGATGGAATGCAGACAGTGACAAATGACTCTAAGTGTATCATGAATCAATCATGTATCCACACTGAGGGAATTGAGGAGCAGGAAGTTAAGCTAAGCAACTTTAGAAAAAACGTTTTGACTAGATTCTATAAGATTATACCCAAAAGGCACAGTACATAAACATTATATTCTGTTAGTTAAATGTGTTTGTCACAGAAGTAAGTTATCAGTTCTACAACTATATATTTACTAAGGTGTATGAGAAAACTTAATATATGAGAGCCAGATTCTCACTGTTAAAGAAAGAATCTGAAAATAAAGAAAGGAGGAAATCTAAAATAAACTCTATGGTGCTAGATATAGACATAAATATAGATATGATATAGACACAGATATATATATAAACTCCAAACACAGATTAGAATCTGTTATCAACATGAACACATGTTTTGGGTAGATAGGTAGATAGATAGGTAGATAGATAGATAGATAGATAGATAGATAGATAGATAGATAGATAGATAGATAAAGTAGAACTAGAAGTAAATATGTGGGTTATGGGTGGATTAATACACATAAGACAGAAGTAGAAGTTTATATATATGTGTGGCTTACCATGGGTTAATACACATACGTCTCTGTCCTGGCTCTGTCCCCTGAGAGGGCCTAGGAACACTGTCTGCTAAAGGATCAAGCAATAAGCACACCTAGCACTCAGCTCCTGGTTTCCAAATATTATTCTCCAATAAAAGTAACACAGTTCCTTGGAGAAGTGGCTGATTCCAAGTCTGGGTCAGAGAAAAGACAAGATGAGACTGGAGCACTTTGCAGGCGGAAAGTATGGACAAGTCAAAAAAACAACACTATGATGTGTCAAAGGAGCACAGGAGCCAAGCTGAAAGCGCTCCCGATGACCAGATGAAACAACTGAGAAACAAAACAAGTAAGAGTGGTATTTGATTTTACTCCCCACACTAAATGAAATAAATAATGTTTAGTCTTTACTGATAAAAATAAGTAACTGAATTTAGAAATAAACAGGAGAGAAAGGATAACTCTTACTTAAAGAAGAATTCCAATTAATAAAAGCACAAGGAATAAGAGAAAGAGTGTGTCACCATTAGAACACCACAGCAATAATTCCAACATGATGTACTGCAGGGATGAGTGTTAAAATCAGTGACAGAAAAATTTAAGGAGAAACGGCATATTTGCATAGTCTCAAAGCATCTCCAAAGTAAATATTTATTAATCACAAAAAGAGAAATTGTAAATTGTACAGTGGAAATAACAGGCAGACACTACTTTAATCAAGTGGTCAAGATTGCATCCCCGGTAATGAAACATATCAAGAACACGTACCTCCAGGTGTGATGCACTGAGACTGAGACGCTATGGCATTCACCTTGGTGGTATTCGTCCCGGAAATACAAAACTTGAATTTAATCATGAGAAAAAAATCAGACAAATCCATATTAAGATACACTCTGCAAAATAACTGACCAGTACTCTTCAAAAGGATAAAGTCGTGAAACATGAGGGTGCTGAGGAATTGCCAGGTTGAAGATGACTAAAGAGATGCTATGGACTGAATTGTGCCCTCCCCCCATTCTCACTCTGAAGTCCTCACCCCTAATGTGACCGTATTTGGAGATAGTACCATTAGGAATAATTAAGGTTAATGAGGTCATAACGATAGAGTCTTGATCCAATAAGATCAGTGTCCTTACAAGAAGAGATACCAGAAAGCTTGCTTTCTGTCTTCATGTGAGGACACAGTGAGAAGGCTACATCTGCAAGGCAAGCAGAAAGTTCTTACCAGAAACCCACCTAGAAGTCTGGTGGACCTTGGACTTCCCGGCCTCCAGAACTGTCAGAAATAAATTTCTGTTCATTAAGCCATCCAGTCCGCGGTATTGTGTTATGGCAGCCTGAGAAGACTAACACAGAAAGCACGGCAACTAAAGGCAACGTGAAATTCTGGATTGGATCCTGGAACACAAAAAAGACATCGCTGGAAGAACTGTTTAAGTGCAAATGAATTCTGTAGGTTAGATCATAGTATTGTTCCAACGTTAATTTCAGAGTTTCAATAATTGTATGTGCTTAGGGAAGATTTCAATTAAAGGATCCTTGGTGAAGGGCATATGAGACAATTCAGTAATATTTTGGAAATTCTTTTGTAAGTCTAAAATTATCTTAAAATAAAAAGTTATAAAAATAAACTATAAAAAAGGTGTGGCTTTTGAAGATTAAATATATTCTTAGACACTGACTGGTTGTATGTGTTTGATGGGTAAACGTCACAGATCCTCGGTTTCTTTTCTGTAAAAGACATTTAAATTATTATCTCCAGTTAGGTGAAATTGATACCCTCCTTTGTAACTATCTTCTGAAACTTAAAAATAAATATCTTCCAGGGCAATCATTTCATTGGGTAATTTAGTTGACCTTTTAAAATATCCTCTAAATATTTAGGACCAATTTTAGTAAATTAGTCAGGAATCACGTGGAGTAACGTGTTTTGTTTTGTCTTGCTTAGCTTTTTCCAAACTATGAACACTTGATGGCAATGACAAAACTATATTAAAAACTCATTGTGACATTGTTTGAGTCATTTTGCCATATGAAGGGCCGCTCCCTCAGTATTTCTTTGGCATTACTGCTTCATGCTGAATGCAGAGAAGACCCTGAATTTGGTCCCCTTCATTGACAACAGCTCTAGCCACACTTTAATCAAACTAAGGTAATCTAAGCTAATGTTGATTGATACTAATGCTAATAATAGTATCAAACTGTGGTTAACAAGATAACACTAAAACGCTAAGTAATAATGGGATATAAATTGGGAGTAACAATAGAGAAACTGGATGTGGGGCATATGGGATCCTTCTCTGTTCTCTTTGTAATTTTCCTGTCAATCTAAAACTATTCTAAAATAAAAAAGCTTTTTTTAAAAAAGTCATTATTGGGGCTGGCCCCATGGCTGAGAGGTTAAGTTTGTGCACTCTGCTTCGGCGGGCCAGGGTTTTGCCAGTTTGAATCCTGGGCACAGGCATGGCACCGCTCATCAGGCCATGTTGGGGCAGCATCCCACATGCCACAACTAGAAGGACCCACAACTAAAAATACACAACTGTGTACTGGGGGGTTTTGGGGAGAAAAAGGAAAAATAAAAGCTTAAAAAAACTGCAAAAGTCATTGTTAAGAAAATGAAAAGACATGTCAGACAGGGAGAAAATCTTCATACTACTTGTATCTTTCAAAGTATTTGTATCTAGAATATATAAATAACTCTTATAAAGCAATTATAAAAGAAAACAACCTTTTTCTAAATAGCCAAAATAATTAATCAGGGGCCGGCCCAGTGGTGCGGCGGTTAAGTGCGCACGTTCCACTTCTTGGTGGGCTGGGGTTCACCGGTTGGGATCCCGGGTGCGGACATGGCACCGCTTGGCATGCCATGCTGTGGCAGGCGTCCCACATATAAAGTAGAGGAAGATGGGCATGGATGTTAGCTCAGGGCCAGCCTTGCTCGGCAAAAAGTGGAGGATTTGTGGCAGTTAGCTCAGGACTAATCTTCCTCAAAAAAAATAAAATAACCAATCAAATAATTCACAAAAGAAGATAGGAGTGGTTAATAAATATGTGAGAAGTTGGTCAACATCATTAATAATCAGGGAGTTGCAAATTAAAGGAAAAAGGAAATGCTACTTTGTATGCTCTAGAATGGCTAGAATTGAAAAGACTGACTATTAAATGTGTGCGAGTGTGTGGAGCAGCTGGAACTCTCACATAGTGCTGGGAAAATGGCTTTGAAAATAATTTGGTAGTTTCGTATCAAGTTAAATATACATCTACCCTGTGACCTAGCACTTTACCCAAGAGCAATAATAAATATGGACAAAAGCCCTTATAAAGTGTGTTCTTAACAACTATATTCTAAATAACAATGAAGCATAAACAGCTGATATGCTTATCAAGAATTACATGGATAAATTAATAATGCTATGTTCATACCACGGAATACTAGGTGGTAATAAAAAGGAAAAACATACAACATGATGGAATCTCAAAAATTATTAATTTAAACAAACAGGTCAGACACCAAGAGGCAAATATTGTACAATTCTAAACAGGCAAAAGTAATACATGGCAATAGAAATCAGAACAATTGTTAAATCTGGAAATAGTGAGTGAGAATTAATTAGAAAGAGGAAGGAGGAGCTCTCAATATTTTATATCTTCATGAAGGTGATGTTTTCATGGGTTTAGAAATTGGTTAAAACTCACTGAATTGTGTATATAAAATGTGAGCTATATTAATATATAAACTATAACTCAGTAAAAACCAGCATGAGGGGTAAAAATATCCAAATGTATATGCAATCAGAATAAAGGTAAATAGACTAAAACTAAAAAGCAATTGTCAGACTGTGTTTGGTAAAAATTCTCCTATATATTACGCTTAAGAGACATATATAAAAGATTGAAAATATAAATGGGACAATAAATGTGAAAATAAAGTTAAGACATAAATTAGCTATATTAATATCAGACAAAACAGATGTTAAAACAGAAGCAATGTTAGAGATAAAGTGGTTAACTACATAATAATTTAAGTTTAATTCACCAGGATAATTCAAAATTTTAATAAAGATGTCATCCATGTATAGTTATCTAGGAAGAGATAGGGGAAAAATATAACGATATTTTTAAGAACAGAGATCAATAGTTAAAGATATTTTCTTCCTGCTATGTTAGGCACCATAAAACTCAGTGGGATAAAAAATCAGACAGGCGATATCTAGAATCAGGTTTGGAAACCAGTTATACGATTGCCTACATAAAACAATTTATATCAGGCCACTAGAACTGAAGTAATACATGGATGGGAATATAATATACTGCATTCGTGCACGTTAAAAATTAGACACATGCGCGCACACACACACACACAGAACAGTAAGGGGGGAAAAGAATATGGGCAACACTTTCCAAACCTACAAACTGGAAGAGGCAAAGAAAAGTGGTTTTGGGGTGGCTTCAAATATCCATAATCTATTAAAAGTAAAGGGTCTAAAATAATGATTTACTCTCATTAACAGGGACATAAATGTGTGGATTCTAAAGTCAGACTACCTCACCTTGAGTACTAGCAACACCCCTTCCTTGATTATGTCTTGAGGTATATTATTTAAACTTGCTAAGCCTCAGTTGACCAAACTAATACAAGAGTACTCACTTTACAGAGATTTGGGGGGGGAGAGTATGCAGAAATATACATTAGATGCTTAAAATATCCATGGCACAAAAGAAATGATCCATGAATAATAATTATTATTATTATTAATTATTACCCTCATCTTATAGTAAGTTGAGGAACCAATGAATTTACATAAGGATACTGTGACCACAAAGAAGAATTCACTGATGAAGTTGAGGGAACTTTGGTTTGGAAAAAAAAGAGATGATCATGCCATTTCGAATTCTTAATATCCAAGGAAGGGAATACTACTCCTAGTCAGAGGTCATATCTGTGTGTTTAGAAAAATAAATGTCAAGGTTCTCAGAGAAAAAGAAGGTGTAATCCCACGGGTAGGGGCTTTATAAGGCACTATGGCTCAAGGGAAAGATGCCGTACTCCAGGGGAAAAAAAATAAAAAGCAGGTGATGTAATCACAAGTGATCACAGCATAAAAAAGTGGAGCTACAGCTGAAGAAATCATTTTGGCCACAGAATAAGCTTTCCAGTGAGCTATGACTTCAAAAGGAAGGGATATCAAACAGCAAGAAAAAAAATACAAAATAATGTCATAAAACTAATCAAAGAAGGATAATTCCCAGAGTAGACTGTGACAAAACATACTCAGAAGAACAAAAAGGCTTATAAAGCTGTGTTTAGAATAAAATAAACAAGAAAAATAAATAAATCCAGAGCTTGAGGTATATTGTTAATAACCAATAGGCATCAAGCAGAGCAATAAACAGGGCTTCTATTTTGCTCCTATTTTCCTTTGCAAGGAGGCTAATCCTTAATCTGAAAGTTGCCACTAACTGCAGAAGTTGCTAAGACTGTTTGAAGTCGTTAGCAAGAAAACAGGAGAATGAACCAGGAACCTGCAGATGGATGAATTCCTCAGGTTCCAAAAAGGTAAACGCTAAGAAAGCCAGAATTATAACACTTGATGTAAACTCCCTAAAATGTCTAGTCCAGATTACAAAACAGATGGTTTGTGAATACTTGCAAAAGGAAGCACATAACATTTGGGCTCAGTGTGGTCTCAGTAAATGAAACATGACAAACTAAATTTATTTCCTTTTTTGATACAGCTACCAGACAGTTAGATGAGAAAATGCCCTAGACATGATGCATCTGGATTTTAGAAAAACATTTGACAAGTTTCTCAGCTGTCCTTGAGGACAAGCCAGAGCAATGTGGGCCAGCTGATAGTGCCCTGGGTGGATGTCAGTCTACTTGTGTGCCCAAACCCAAGGTGATGATTTACGGATCAGTGTCAGGCAGGTGGAAACCGTCTTGTGCCATGTTCCAATGCTCTGTGGTTGGCCTTATTTTGTTCAACCTATTTATCAATATCTGTTTGAGCTCTCACTGCAGCTGTTTGTGAGTGTCTTAAAGCAGAAGAGAAATTCACTAACATTTATTCAGCAGCCACTGCATGTTTGTCACAGTGCATACATTATCTAAGTTTATCCTTAAGACATACCCTATAAGGTATGGGGTATTATCCCCATTTTACTGGAGAGGAAGCGAAACCCAGCTAAAATACTTGTCCCATAGCTAGTGTGTAGCAGAATAAGGAAATAGGTGTGCATAATTCCGAAGTTTATGTCTTTACTGACCATATTATGCTATCTCAAAGTAAAGATCAATTGCAGAATGTGATTATCATAAAATTATTGCTGGCTTCTGCTACAATAATAGGCATTTAGTCGCCAGATTAATGGAGACAATCATTCTACCATGCTTTTCCGTAGTCTGGCTATAACAAGAGCTATGTGTGCGGGTCTGCTTCAAATGTTAAGAGAGACACAGATAAAATGCAGACTGTTTAAAAAGCAGCCAAGGTTGGGAAACCAGTGATATGACTAGTTGTCTCGCCAATGAAAGATGTTTAAAGTTATGATGAGTGTTTTTAAAAAACAGACAGACTATAAGAGAAAGGAAACATCGCATAGAGTTTAAGCGGTCAGATACAGAACAAATAGATAGTGGCTACAAGGATGGGTCACTAGGTAAAAGCACTTTGTAAACAACAGGACAATGCAAAGAAGTGAATATTCTACCTTGTGAGGTAGCAAACTCCTCACCATTGGACCAGCAATAAGGATGACCCATTTTCTGGCCTGTTGTGGGGATTTTTTGCGTTGAATATGAAGTTGGACCAAATGATTCCCAGAGACTCCAAATTTCTATGAATCTTTGTCCCTAGTTGCCCTCTACTATCTTGTCCTCTTAAGCTTTTAAATGATTGTGGACAACACCAGAAAGAGTTTTATTTATTTATAGCATTATTTCTATGTTATGTAACATATTAAAATAGGCTAGGCAGGGGCCAGCCCAGTGGTGCAGAGGTTAAGTTTGCATGTTCCGCTTTGGTGGCTTGGTGCTGGCTGGTTCAGATCTGGGTTGCAGACCCATGCACCGCATGGCAAGCCATGCTGTGGCAGGCATCCCACATATAAAGCAGAGGAAGATGGGCATGGATGTTAGCTCAGGGCCAGTCTTCCTCAACAAAGGGAGGAAGATTGGTGGCAGATGTTAGCTCAGGGCTAATCTTCCTCAAAAAAAGAAAGTAATAGTATAAGCAGACCACCCATGTTTTTCTTTTTTCAGGAGAGTTGCCTCAGTGGTAAAGTATAGTTAATCTTAGACAGAGCACTGCTCCCCTCCTATCTAATAAATTAAAAGTAAAATCCGAAAGGATTGAACTATTCTCTAGCAAATTAACTGTATATCAGAACAAAGCTCAAAATAGTTGTAGGAATGCACAAATACCCAGTACCTAATAAAGTGGAACTCACAACATCTGGCATTGTTTCAAAGATTACCAGACATCCAAAGAAGCAGGAAAATACAACTCATAATGAGGAGAACAATCAAACAAGTGAAGCTAAACCACAACTGACACAGATGACAAAATTATTAGTCAAGAACTTTAAGATAGTTATTGTAATTGATTTGATACATTCACAAAATTAAATAAAACATAAAAAATACTTTTTAAAAACCAAATGCAACTTCTACAGATGAAAACTAAGTGTGAGATGAAAAATACATTGGATGGGATTAACAACAGCTTAGATATTAAAGGAGAAAAGATTGTTGAACCTGAAGACATAGCAGTAGAAACTATCCAAAATGAAACCCAGCACAAAAGTAAAATTTAGAAAAATAGCAAAAGCTCAGCATATCTGAATACAAGAAACATAAAGAAAACGACACTGACTACATCATAATTAAATTGCTCAAAATCACTGATAACAAGAAAATCTTAAAAGTAACCAGATTAAAAAAAAACACATTAGGTACAGAAGATCAAATATGATGTCAGATTTCTCATGGAAAACAATGCAAGTGAGAAAGCAATGAAGATCTTAAAAGTACCAACAAAAGAAAATTGTCAACTTATAAGTCCTAACCCAGCAAAAACATCTTTCAAAAATGAAGGAAAAATAATGACATTTCCAGACATACAAAAGCTGAAAGAATTAATCACCAGCAGACCCACACAACAAAAATGTTAAAGGTAGTCCTTCAGGCAGAAGAAAAATGCTACCACAAGGAACTATGGGCCTACATAAAGGAATGAAGGGCACAATAAATGGGAACTGCATGGTCCACTCCAGTCCTGAAATGGAATGAAAACAGTGGGAAGATTTCTCACAAAGCAGCAGAGTCTTTCTTGTTCAGAGAACATATCACTCACACTACAGCCTTTGGGGCTTTGCACTGCCATTCCCCTTGCTTGGGATTCTGTTACTCCAGATTTAAGAATGAATTGCTCCATCCCTCCGTGCAGGTATCCTCTGTCCCAACATCGTTTCCTTAGACTTCGCCTATCTGAATTAAAATAACTTCCCCTATAATCTTCAAACCCTCACTGTGTTTTACTTTATATCACTTATCACCTCAACACAGTATATTGTATGTAATCTATCACTCTCTCTTCCATCTTTTCACCAGGCTAGTGGTTACATTATGTGTTCACTTCATAAAAATTCTTCCAGTTGTATGCTTACCATTTTGCAATTTTCTGTATATGTATTATATTTCAATAAAAATATTTTTAAAAATAAAAGAAAAACAGTGAGATACCACCACACACCCATTAGAATGACTGAAAATGTAAACACTGAGTGTACCAAGTATTGACGAGGATATTGAGCAACTGGAATAATTCTCATTCAGTGTTGATAAGAATTTAAAATTGTACAAAAACTTTTGAAGATTATTTGACAGTTTCTTAAAAGTTTAAACTCTCCTATACCCAGACATTTCTCCCAATAAATTAAAACATATATTCACACAAAGACTTATATATAAACGGTCCTCTCAGCTTTCCTCATGATAGCTAAGAACCAGAAATAACTCATCAAATGGTAAATATCCATTAAGAGTTGAGTGGAAAATAATATTCTTAATATCTATATGATTGAATTCTACTCAACAATACAAAGGAACAAACTACTACCAAAACAGAAATATCAGTAAATCGGAAAATTATTATGCTGAGTGAAAGAAGTCAGACACAAGAGGGTGTATACTATAACATTCCATTTATATAAAATTCTAAAAGCTATAAAGTAATCTATAGTGACAAAAAGCAGATTGACAGTTTCTTGTGTCTGGGGGCCGAAAGAGGGATCGACTACAAAAGAGTATGAGACTTTTGGGATAATATACACTATTAGGTATCTCGATTGCTCCATGAGTATATACATCTTTCAGAACTCATCAAATTGTGCGTTTTAAATGAATGACGTGTATGGTACAGACATCATACCTCACTCAAGTTCATTTGAAATTTAGTTTCCCTTGGTACTCTCTCATAGACAGTTCTTATCCTCTTCACTTTTACTTTTTCCATGTTTTACCCAGTCTTGGCACTAGAAAGACACAGTAAATTATGCATAGAACTTTCTCATATTTAGCCTCATATTATGTAGTAGCCCAGGTTAGAAACTTGAATGTGCCCTAGTCAAGTTACTTTCTCTCAGAACTGCTACCACGCTGAGAAATTTATTTCTGTAGCTTCCACTCTGTGACACCACCTGAGTTCAGCTTTCCCAATTTACTGGCGAAAGGAAGTAGCAATATGCTAACAATGGATATTCACTGCCTATGTGCAATTACCGTTCAGAACCACATGGATCAGCCTGCGTCCCACCACCTGCAGCCTTCCTGCTGCCATGGATGTGAAACCCATAAAAATGGTAATTTAAGGACTTAGCAAGTTTGGGGAGCAGGAGCCTGCTCCCAGGGCATTATTATGTAATTAGAGTTTGTTCTCACAAAGTAAGGCTTTTAACTAGGAGTTTTCATTTGCCAAATGCGGACCCCCACTGGAATGCTCTGTTAACACTCGACAATACAATGGTACAGTTTTGGGGAGATGAAAGGTGTTGTGCAGAGGCAGACAGACTTTTCTCTCCATCTCACACAGTTCTATAAGCAGCCTAATAAATTTGGTTCTTTCTCTTTTAATCTACTGGTCGTTTCTTCGTGACTGAAAGCATCTTTCTTTCATAAAAAAGCATTTAGAGGCCTGTTTCATTTAACTGTAACTTCACCAATCTTGTGTATTACATGAAAGAGACACTATTTTATTTTGATGGATAAAAGATAAAACCAAAGTCACAGAGAGAGTGGGTGAAGGACAGGGAATACATGTTTTAGAGCAGTCAGACCTGGATTTGAATACTAGTTCTGCCAGTCTGCAGTGTGACTGAGCAAGTCATAATCTATTAGAGCTTCCTGCATTTTCCTCAGTAAAATGCTGACAGGCAGTAGCTCGTAAGAATAAATATAATGTGCACAAAGTGCTTGATACAGTTCTTGGTTTTATCCAAGATATAACCTATATTACCCAAGATATAGCCTGCACACATAAATTATATCTTATTTGATTATATCATAAAGAATTAATTTCAAATTAAGAGCTAACGGTGTTAGTTAAAAAAAAGGTTCATTAAGTTTCCATAGGGAACAAAATATCATACTGAAAAGATCAGGAGATAATGGACTGCTCTGAAAGAGAAGACTCATTGTCCTGAGTCCTGCCAAATGCCATGTGGGGGGGAAGCCAGGTAACTGCAAGGTAAAATGACAGGGCATTACATTTGTAAGACAAATGTAGATGTAACACAACCTGAAAAACTCAAATACCATGGACTCACTTAAAGCAATTGTGAATTGACAGAAACTAATGTTTGCAACAACCTTAAAATTAACGAGTGCTACAGAGTTTGTTCTATGATTCAGCTGGACTCTGCAGAACCTCAGTCTATAAAATGATGAGAGGTAAGTCCTCGCCTATTTGCATAAGCTTACATTTCAGAAGTAATGAAATTCGGGTTAGGATATCACTTTGACAGCAGACTGAATTCCTCTGAATCTAATTTACCATATAAGGAAACCCCATTCTGGATTATTTTGTTTTATACTGGTGTAACAAACCTTCGTTTTTAACAATAAAACAAAGTATTTTCTAATATGCTTTCAGAGTGTCTCCTGGAAAGTCAGCTCAATTATTCCATTGTGTTGAAAGGGATGCTACAGGCAAGACTTCCAAAACGAAATAGCATGTTCAAGAACATTCACAAGCTGTGAACTCAGATGGGCGCTGGATCGGTTCCCAGCCCTAATGGCTACTTTGTGTACAACCATGGATCAAACACTTAACTTTATCCAACCTGTTTGTTTACCTGTTAAGTAGAAAGACTAACACTTCACATGGTTATTGTAGAATTGAGATAATATTTGTGAATTGGCTGTGACATGGTAAGCACTCACCAAATAATAGTTCTCCTTTTAGGACACGGGGGAAAGAAAAGCTAGTTACTTTCAAATGTTTCTTTGTCCCAATATTATTTTGCTGATATCACATTTATATTTGTGTGCCCACTAATTTGTTACAAATATCGATTACTGTTGACAAGATAAATAAGTCCCCTAAGACTCTGTAAAATTTCCACAGGACAGAAATCTTGATGACTATGAAGAAAAATGACTACTGATCCTCGTGTTTCTAAGGACACAAAACTCACAGTGTACTTGACAGGTAATTTATTGCCCAGTGAGGTAATCCTGACTGGTAAGCTTCAGTGCCCCTTCAAGGGGTGGCTTGTGCTTTGCGGAACCAGCAAAATAGCTTGGCAAAACTACTAGGCTGCATTTTTGCTTCACAGCTCAAGTTGCTCTAAATGTTTTGAGGGGAAAAGTCTTGAGGCTTTATTAGAACAGTGAATCTGCTCTCTCTCTCTCGGAAAGACACAGGACAGAAATCTTAGAGAGATTATGCTAGAAATGGATCCTGACCTCCAAGGCACAGTCCTCTTTAGAAATCTGAAGACACAGAAAAGGAAATAAAATATTTTCTCCTTTCCTCTTTTCTTTTCTTCCTGCCATCTTTCAAACAATATTTTTTGAAAATATATGTACTCAACACTGTTCTAAACACTGAAGATATAATAATAAAGTAAATGGGAACTAAGATATTATAGGAGAATCAGATAGTAAATAAATAAGTAAATAATTAGTATTTCATATGGTGCTAAGTGCTATGGAGAAAAATGAAGCAGGGTCAGGAGGATAGGAATTCGTGGGATGGGCTTGTTTTTGTTGCTATTTTATAAAGCATAGTCATGAAGGCTAGACTGAGAAGACAATATCTGAGTGGAGGAAGTAAGGGGGTGAACCATGTGAAAACCTGGGGAAGAGTGATCTGGACTTTACTGATGAAGAGAATATTCTTTTTGAGGTTCATCAAGGAGGCCAGATGGCTGGAATGAGGGAGAATAGGAGAGACTGATAGAAGAAGTCTAGAATTAATGAAGAGTCAAATCATTAAAGAGACCTCGGCCTTGTAATGACAACAGCTTTTATTGTGAATGAGGTGGGAAATTATGAAGTCTTCTGAGCAGTGGCCTGAAGTAATTTGATATGTTTTTAAAATATCACTTTGATTTCTCTTTTGAGAATAGACTGTATGGAAAGTCTAAGTAGAAGTAAGACCACTTAGGGAACAATTACAATAATCCGTATGAAGTTCAGTGAGGACTTGTACTTTAGTGGGAGTAGAAGATTTGGTGAAAAGTAGCAAGAGTCCATGTATTTTGAAGGTAATTGAAAACAATAAGCTTTTGATTTGGTATTGGAGTATGAGACAAAGGGAAAAGTAAATTTTGCTTTTAGTTACTCGTAGGATGGAGTTCACATTTGCAAATATTGAGGAAAAATGGTTTTTATTGGAGTAAAAGAAAGACATTTCAAATTTAAGATATCTATTAGACATCCAAGTAAAGATACAAGTAGAACAGTGCATTGAATGGATCCTGAAAAGATTATGTGTCCATTTGAAAAGTAAATATTGCAGCAGTCTGTAAAAACAGCTTGGTTAATATTAAGTATAATTTTAAATTGTCAAAAAATATTAAAATATCTTAAGCAGACTGTAATCCCCAAAGTATTTCTTACTAGGGACTCTACAACCCATCCAATATATAAATTTATAAGAGCGAAGTATTAAATTTTTAGAATTACTTTAGGCTTAACTCCAGGTGCATTTTACCCTGACCATGTGATCTGCCTTCCTGCAAAAGCGAAGGAAAAAAACTAATATTGAGCTCCTACTGTGTGGCTGACAGCTTACAAACGTGACTACCTTTAATTTTCACAAGAACTCTACAAGTAAGGAGTTATTATTTCTGTTTGAAAGATAAGGAAATACCCTCCAGTTACGAGGTTTACCCAATGATACCTAAATGACAAATAGAGTTAAGATTTAAATCGAAAGTCTGTTGTAATTTTTTCATTACACCTCTAAAAATTTTCCCATTTGCTTACCCGCAGAGCGATGAAACTAGCCATGCAGAGTCAGAAATAAACCAACTACTCATATTAAATTGAGAAAGAGTGGTGGTTTTGAGCAGCAGTTAAAATGTGACTCTTATTTTCTTTATTCCCTTTAAACCGAGCTTGCTCAGAGACGAGACTTTTGTATTACAGAACTCTATGTTATTATGGAACCAAATTCAAGCAGATTTCAATCTACTATTTACAGACAATTTAATTTATATATTCAAGATTTACTCCATAGAGAATCTCTCCCAGTTCTTTCCTTTTCCCCCAGGACTCTTAATTGCTCTGGCACCTCCATGTGGTGCTTCTCCAGCCATGACTCAAAGACTTTAAATGACTGTATTTGTTTTAAGAGAAACTTTAGTGCCTATAAAAACAGCATGTTCTCCTGCAGCACATCTGTTCTCTCTTTGAGTTTTATGTTATCACTTCTGCCAGGGGTTTTACCTGCTACTTCAAGGGAGCTTGGTGTGCACTGATTCAACTGGATTCTTATCTTAATATAATTAGCTTAATACGTAGGACATACTGATGTATTTATAATTGTGTGATCTTTACCAATTCCTAGACTCCTCTGATCGTGAAGCTCTTCCTCTGTGAAAAGGAAAGAGTAGTCTGTTCTTTGCAACGTTTTTATATTTATTTACTTTGGAGAAACTTTTCCTTCCCTTTGGCTTGTGACAATGCCATTTCCTGGAATTTTCTTTTAGTTACACTTCAGACTAGTAAGACATTATTGTTTTCATCTATTTACATTTGTACTCAAATCTGTGTACTATATTGCTTTATTATATTGTATTTCCTCTGTTCAGGAGTGGTAATGACTTAGGGTATTGAAAAAGGAGAAAACAGTGGAATAATTTTTGATGGGATATGTATGTTTGCAGCAGACTTTGAGAAATGACTCCATCTTGCCTTAAAATGTGCTTTTCTAGTCAAATACCTTGGCAAAGCCTTGGCTATATTTAGTGACGGTGTCACCACCTTAATGTGCACCGCTTAAAGTTAAGTAAGAGCTGAGATCATATTAATCCTAAAATGTGGGTATATTGGGTCAGATTTGGTTTGCTGTGAAGTCAAATAAACCCCTAAAGTCTGATGTAGCTTAGCCAGTCTTTCTCCATCTTTTAACTTTGCCATCTGAAGCACACGTCACCTCCAAGGTTATGACAGCAGAGAAGAAAGAGAGATGCAAGAGGTTCTTAACTACACCTGCTGAGAGTACACGTCAATTCTGCTCACAGTTGGTTGGCCGGGAGTAATAACATGGCTCCCATTTAATTGTAGTGAAATTCAGTGAGTAGCAAATTTCTATTTCTCCTCAATAATTGAGCATCAATTTCTCTATATACCATCTGGATCCTACTGCTTCAAAGAAGCCAAGTCCCAGCCTAGCAGTTCTGTATCTTATGGAATTTTACAGCAAACAATAAAATCCTAACAAAGAAATTCATTGCTGGAACACAGAATATTGGTAGAAGTTAACTTATTTTAAAACCAGAAGAGTACACAAATAAAAATGAACTTATGTTTAATGACAAGAAACATATTATCCTCCTTCCTAATAAGTATGCAAAAAATTATCAATGGTTTTTATAATTGTGCATCATGGGATTTATTTTCTGTCAGTAAATAATAACTCTCAATAATTCATTAACCTCCAATAACTCTCAGCTATAACTGAGTAATGATATTCCTAGAGATGAGAGTTTTAGTTACTCGAGAAATATATTGCTTACAAGCACTGTACAGGCACTTTACATTTTTTAAAGCAGAATTTTTCTTTAAAGGCACAGGAATAGATTTCTGAAATCTCAAAGCCGGTGAGACTTCAACTTTTAACAATGTTTAGACACGAAACTGAGCTTTCCTTTTCTGCTTTAAAATAAAGACAACTTGGACAATTGTTTCCAAATGTTTGGAATATTCAAAAATAAAACAGATTTGACAAAGATTGTCACAATAACTGAACAATATTTATAGGGTAAAGGAGGAAAACCAGGAAATAAAAGAAAGAAAACCAGCAAATGTTTGTTTGGGCTCTTTGATGACAGTCACCAATTTGGATTTTTAACGTAGAGTTAATTCACTATGGAGATGTTTTTCTCATTGATGTTGCATACCCAGAGAGGTCACAATGAAAGTGAGAGAATGAAGCAATTTCCACATAATTCCAGAAAACAGCCCAGATGATACGCATGTCAATGAAATGTCTTTATATAGTATGAATAAGCAAGCATTGTGCATCTGTTCAGGCCCAAAAGATTATGAGTGAAATTATTTTGTATGTTTTACTAATGATACATTGTTTCTTATTATTTTTAAATTGCAGTTGGATTTTCTTCTGGTTCTAAAAGAAATCGTATGTCTGCTGCAGAATGTTTGGAAAACAAACAAAAGCAGGAAAACATACAACCCACAAACAACTATTTTAAGAAAGAACAATGTTTTGATTATATATTTTATTCCTAAGAATATACGGATTATGTCAAAATCTGGATCACGCTATATTATATATGTCTTATATATGATACATGGTTTTCAAAGCATAATTTTTAATGGCTATATGATATACACTGAGCCACATACATATGCAATTGGATTAAACAGTCCTTATTTGGGATGTTGGAGCTGTATCTAATATTTTTAGTATTGTAGTGAACACTGCACTGGACATTTAAATACATAAGTGTTTATTCATATATCTCAGTTTTTCCTTGAGCTAGATTGCTGTCCTAAGGTAGTATTTTTGACTCTTAGTAAGTATTTCCAAGTGGCAGCTACATTCCACAGAACAATCGAAACGATGTTTTCATTCTTTTAAATTAATGAAATATACACATTGCTCATAGAATTTTGCTAATTGGCATTGAGAAATGAATGCTTTAACTTACAAAGCAAGCTTTGGAGAGAAAGAAGAATCTCACTGAAAGGAGAAATGTAAGATATTTTGTACCTCAGAAGGCACGGCAGATACAGCATGGAATAAGGTGAGCAGGGAGCCTGCAGACTGAAGAGTGGCAAATGCTTTTAGGATGGTAACGTATTCTTTCTAGAAGAAAACTGTGAATAACTTTGATGGTAACGTGAGAAAAGAAACTCTCGTTTATAGGATATGGGTACCAATTAGCATTTTAAGGACAGAAATAACTGAAGATTGTTTTGAAGAATTAAAGAGGATACTACAGCAGTGTTTAGAATTTCCAATATGATTGAAGCGTAGAGTTGAAGAGGCATTTTTTTAAAACCTTATTTTTTCTTTTAGGATTAGTTAATGAAACTACTCCATCAATACTGGTTTAGAAAAGAACAGAACATTGGAGAACATAAAATTTTACTCCAGAACTATAAATGCGTTCAATTATTCATTCCAATTTCCTATCTTTTCTCAATTTTTAGTGAGGCCCTGTGCTAGGCGATAGAGAAACAAAGATTAACAAAAGGCAATTCCCATGTTGGGAGGACTCATAGAGTAAAGAGGGGAAGAATAAGTAATAGTTAACGTTGTAATAATGAGGTGTAACAACGTAAAATAATAGAGAAATAACATGATATCACAATAGAAGTTTCAGATGGAGCACATCAGAGGAAGTGACACACTTTGTGAGGAGACATCAAAGAATCCATGCAGGTGACATTACAGGGGTCACTTGAAAGGTGTGTAGGTGTCTGTCGAGAGGAGAATTTTCCAGCAGGCGTCCCAAGCAGCGAGAAAAGCACATGCAGAGTCATAGAAGCGAATGGTGTATCCAGGGAAGGACCATCGGTTCAGCAGGGCTGTGGTTCCAAGTCACAGCAAACTCTGCTGGAAAGTCACGCCAGATTCAATTTTGAAAAATCTTATAAGGAGTCTGTGTTTTATCAAGTTGTGTCAGAAAGTCAATGAAAATTTTAAGCAGGAAATTAATGAGGCACGTGCGGTCATGTTCTATCTCATGTATCACATAGGCAGCACTTCACATATATTCGTAGATAAGCATCTTACCTAAGCTCTTACATGAGAATTATTTATAAAGACAATCCCCTTGATTTTCTGCCCTAATATATTTATTTCCTGAATTTTGAGAAAAATATTTTAAGTAACAAAATGGAGGTACTGTCCTCTAAATAGCTTGGTTTGGTTGCTCCCCACTGCTCACTCTATAGTAGATGATTATGGCACAACCAAGTAATGAAAATCTATGCAGCTACAAAAGAATAATGTGTGTGTCTCTATACACATATATATAAAACATATTGTGCAACTTTATTTTTCATTTAACATATCTTGAAATGTCAATATAGGTATGTAAAGGAATTGTGTATTAGTATGTAAAATGTATACAAACATAATTATAATGGATATACTAGATCTTAAGTAAAAAAAATAAAATTGCTAATCATTTGCATAAAATTTCCATATGTGTAAAAAAAGGAAAGTAAATAAAAATATATAATGTGTTATATTGCTTCTTACTGCATCAGAATTATGCATTTCTGAAAGAATACACTAGAACTACTAATATAGGTTACCACTGAGAACTGACAATGAAGGATCAGATTTTGGGAACTGGGAAACATTTACTGCTGACATTTCACTCTTCTGTACTTTGTTTTATACTTTGGTCATATATAAACATTTATACCTAAAAAATTGTTTTACTTCATTATGACTATTTCTTAGTATTTGGATTGGAAATGTGTGCATATGATACCTCAAATTCACTTGTCAATATTTCAGATGTGCTTGAGAAGAATGTGTATGTCAATATTTTAGTAACAGGATTTTCTATCTATCTATTGGACTAACCTTGTTAATCATGTTATCGAAATTTTCTATACTTTCGCTCATTTTATATTAGTTTATGAGGGATATGTTAAAATATCACCATAATGTGGCTAATTTATCAATTCTATTAATTCTGTAAATTTTTAATTCATATGATTAAGACTATATTATTGGATACTGCGTATACAGGATAAGCATATATTCTTGACAGTTTGTTCTTTTCATCATTTTTGAATGACTCTTTTTATTTCTTCTATAATTTTTAGGCTTAAAATTCATGCTTGACTCAAGGCCATTTCGCCATGGACATGAAACAGTTGGAATTCTCATAAATTGCTGGTGGGAGTGCAAATTTTACAACCACCTTGGGAAACTATATGTTTGAATGTATCAACTAAAATTGAATGTGTGCATTCCCTACGATCTGGCAATTCCACTCCCAGATGTATATTCAACATGCACATGTCTACTAAGACAATGTATATAAAAATATTCATGGTGACATTTTTATAATATTCTGAAATTGAAAACATCCCAAATATCCATCAACAGTAAATGAGGTATACGAACTATAGTAAATTTATACAGTCAATATTATACAGCAATAAAAATGAACTCAACCTCAAGGATAAATCTCACAACCTTAATGTCAAGTAAAAGAAATAAACCTTGAAAATTACTTACAAGCAATACTAAACCACACAGTTAGAAGTGAGAATAGCATCCAACTTTAGGAATAAAGGAGTCATAGTGAATGAGAGAGTGTATGAGAAGTGCTTTTAAAAGTTGGCAATTGCTTTTCCTTTGACCTTGTTGATAGTTATGTAGGTTTTGTTCTGTGGTAATTTGTTTACCAGTATGTATATTTATGTTTTGTGTACCTTGTTATATATCTGTAATATTCAATAATAAAAAAAGATAAAATTTTCAAAAAATAGAAATAGATGAACCCTTGTAAAACTATAAAATATATTTATCTCACATACCAGGCCAGCATGCTTAATGAGAAGACAATGGAACCGTTACTGTTAAGTCAGAAACGAGAAAAGTAGGACTCTAAGACTATATGTTATAACCTTTTACCAATGATGCTAGGCAATGCATTCAGACAAGAGAAGGGAATTAGAGATTAAAAACAAATGTAGAAAAGAAGAGTTAAAACTTTTATTACTTGTACAGATTCTATAATTTTATAGGTGTGACATCCAAGAGAAAAATCTAAAAAAGTGACAAGCTAATTATTGAGGTAGTAAATTGGCACAGACATCAAGAGCTTTTCTATATATCATTTAGAAGATAAAATGAAAGAAAAGTCACCATTTACCACAACAACAAAAAATCAAACTCCTAGAAATACAGTAAATAAGAAAAGTAAATATACATATATGTGGAACATTTTAAAGCACTATTGAAGGGCACAAAAGAATTCTTAAATAAACAGAAATAAATACAACATTCTTGTATAAGAAGATTCATCATCATAAAAGTGTCCATTTTTCTTGTTATTTTATGTTTAATGAGATCTCAATAAAAATGCTATTGCTGTTCTTTTAACTCTGCAGTTCATATGGAAAAATACACTAATAAGAAACCTTGGGAAACTCTGAAGCAGAAGAGAAATGAAGAAGAGACTGCACCTTCCAGATATTGGTGCATATATTAAAGACTCAAAATTAAAACACAGCGTGCAGTTTCATTAGTAAACAGATAATGTGATGTAAAAGAATAAAAATTACAAAAATAGATCAAAATATGTATAGACATTTACTCTAATAAAAAAGTGACAGTTCAAGTCAGGGAGGAAACTAACTATCCAACAGACCGTTCCAGGACAATGGGATAGCCATTTGAAAACTAATTTTGATCTATACCTCGCTCTGCATGGAAGAATGAATTCCAAATAGAATAAAGATTTAAATGGAAAAATAATAAATCTTTTAAAATACTAGAAGAAAACATGGGGTAGTTTATTTGTGATCTCAGAAAGAGAAAAAATTGAAAATGTCTCTCTCTGTCTCAGAAACCAGAAAGCATAACAGAATAAATTGATAAATTTACTGAGACCAGGATTGCCCGCAATAATTAGAAAAATAAATATGTTACCAAAATCATAATTTAAACCCATCAGACAACACCTCTAGGAAAAGAATCAGATAAACTAAAATTCAGCTTCTTGAGGGAAACAACAATGGCCAAACACTTTCTCACTGGAGGCACTTGTCTGTTCTGGGCATGGGCTGAGGATTGGGCAGGACCTAAGTAGAAGGACTCTGCTGGGGAAAGAGAAACAGTGGGCTTTGTGATGCTTGTGAAAGCTGACATGACAGATTGTTAACTAGAGGAGCCCCAAATGCACAGCTGGCTTTCCTCGTGAGAAATTTGTTGAGGTTTGTGGTCAAGAAGTAAGCTAGAGGGGTAAACCTGGAATATCTAAAAGGGCAGAATAAACTCTCCCGCAGTCTTGTGTTGCTTAGAATCAAAGCCCCACTGGAAGAGGGGACCTGTGTCAAATACAGTCTCTCTCTTTAAGACCTGTGCCATATCCGAAAGCATTGTGGGTGGAGACTAAGTTGTAAAACTCTAAACCTCCAAAGGGCAGAACCAAACCTTCTGGAAACAGTCACGACTGAGGAGACAGAAACCATCGCACTCAACAATTAAAAACCCAGGAGGGCCATGGCTGAGGGAGAAAGGACAAATCTGAGTAGACAGAATCTTACTAAAACTGCAACTCAACCCAAGCTCAATTCCTGATTGGTTGAGGTTACCAGCATAGCTCCTTATTTGCCTAACAAAGACAAGGGGATCTTCCTTGTGGAAAATAATGTTACTGCAGGATCTCCAATTCTCTTACACACATACCTGGCATAGAGTTAAAAAATTAGAAGAAATGTAGAGGCAGGAAAGAAAACAATAAAAATAATCAATGACCACCATTCTCCTAGGTTCTTCCCAGACAAAGAGTGGGCCCAGCAGGGATATAATACTGGCCTATTGCTTCCCAATGGGGTATTATTCCAATGGAAAATTTTTGCTTAATGATTCACCATCACCATGACTGAAGATTTCTCAGAAGTATGTTGCAATCTGAGGCTCTTCCTACCTGATTGTAATAGTCTACTCAGTCTGCTATAACAGAAGACCATAGACTGGGTAGCTTAAACAGCAGGAATTTCTTTCTCACAGTTCTGGAGTCTGGGAACTTGAAGATCAATGTGCCAGCCTGTTTGGTGCCCTGGGGAAGGCCCTCTTCTTGTCTTATAGGTGGATGCCTTCTCACTGTATCCTCACATGATGGAGAGAGGAAGTTCTGCTCTCTCTCCCTCTTCTTATAAGGATGCTAATCCTACCATGGGGACAACACTTTCATGACATCATCTAAAGCTAATTACCTCCCAAAGGCCTGACTTCCAAATACCATCACATTGAGGGCTCCAACATATGAATTTGGGGAGGACACAATTCAGTCCACATCAGTTATTCTTCCTTCCCTTTCTTCCTTCACAGGAGTCAAAGTTTTGTTCCAGTAGTAAGGAGCTCCCTGTTTATTCCTGCTTCTTCACAAATGTCTCCCCAAGTAAATATCTTGCACATCTAATTCCACCTTGGTATCTCTCAGAGGATCTAAATGACACAGATAGTGTTAATAAATTTTAAAGCTATCACTACATTTATTCAGAGCCCAGTATAAAGGGGCAAGAATGTTAAGCTAATTTTAATGCTAGCTTAAAAAATGTCAAATAATGAGCAAATCTGCTATTTTCTTAAAAAGACATTTAAGCTGGTCTAACATATTTGCTATATCTGATTATGAAGGCCATTGCTGCCCTCTGTGTCTTAGAAATCTGAAAGGTCTCTGCAATAGTTGTGAGCACCAGACTTTCAGAAATGAATTGTTGAAGGTGAGCAATGTAGTGAGCAGTCTACTCACATCATATTTGGCAGAATCCAATTCCCACCACAGTTTAATTGAATAGCTCTAACCTGCCTGACTAACATTCCCTCAGAGCTTAACTCCACAATGTTCATTTTCTTCCACCATCTGTTGATAACGATACACCACCAGTCCCTTAGGCTACCAGCCTGCAATCTAGCGGTTGCTACCTTACATAACTGCATGAAAACATTTCCAGAGATCTGGCCTTGGTCTCAGAAGATGACATGGAAATAGGGATGCAGACGTGTAGTCATTCATAACTATAGAATCAGTACAACGACTCCAAAGTTCCTAATCCACTACTTCTTATCAATCATATTTATCCACTATGGATATATGTAAACAATAGTTTAGTGAATAAGCTAACATACAAGTTCAGATTGTCAACTCAGACACAAATCAGAAATATATATTAAGCTTCACTTAAAAATGCCATAATATTAGCTACCAAGAGGCTCACACAAAGCAGAAATAAATCTTGAATTTCAAAGGAGATCCCCAGGTACTTCCTTCCTGTGTCAGACCCAGAAAAGATGAGGTGTCTAAGTGAGGTTCATGGAGTTCCTTAGACAGCAGAAAGCATTTAAAGAGAGTTGTAGAGCTTACACAACATTCTTTTCAAAGCCATGCCTCACAGTTCCTGCATCCCATTTACTAAAGATAATAGGTAGCCAGAGAGATCCTATTAAGGGCATTTCCCACACAAGGCTCTTCCTCCTAGCAAATATAATTGGTCAATTTACTTGAAGGTCCAGTTGACAAGGAGATTGGACTTGGTCACCTGCCTTCTTTTTTGTCTCCTGGGGGCACATCTTCACCTGCCACTTCCCTACAGAGAATGAATGGATCAAGGTTAACTGGCTTGACTCCATCCTCCAGGTGAGTAAAGAATGTAAGAATGGGGTGAAAGAAAGAATAAATCCAAAGGAAATGGCTGATAGGGAGTGAGGAATAGATCTTCAAGACATATAAAGGAAAGAAGACTGAATTCATTGGCATCAGAGGCAGAGAGATTTATTCAAAAAGCTATAAGACCTGGATTTCATACTTAGAATATGATTCCCACTTTTTTTTTAACTTTTCTTTTGCTATTTAACCTCTCTGAGTTTGAGCTTTCTCAACAGTAAAATGGTGACAATATTTTTCTATAAGCATACTTTGAGGATCTAGATGAGGCAAATTATATAATGGCTCCTGACATCTAGTAGGAGACGATTGAATGTTATATGTTCTCCAAACTTTCAAAAATAGAAGATAATACTTTTTTTCATAATTCTCCCTTTTTAAGTGGATATAACACGAACATCCCAAATATCTGCCACCTATTCTTGTACGCTTTACCTATTTTCAAAAGAAGTTTTATATTCCTTTGGGGAAAATTTAATTGGTCTTACTGCCTACAGAAATTTGAAGACTAAGGAGGTCAGATGTCAACTCTATTGCAGACTATTTCTATAAAATTTAGTTAGGTTTATATGAAGCTTTTAATTAATGCTACCTCTCTGAAAACTAGGACAACATCAGGCAAATCGTAATTTATAAATTAGGGATAAAGGAGAGGCCAAATAATTAACAGGCTTCATTCCGGCTCTTGTTCCTTTTGCACAGATAATGGCGATATTTGTGTCACTTGGTGGCACCGCTAGAGCTAATTCTAAGAAGGCTGCTCTCTCAAGGTGTGCCGCTTTCCTGCTACATAACATAGTCGGACTTGTCTCGAATGAAATGAAAAGGAATCTCACTTGCTGTCACTGACGAACAAAAGTCCTACACTAATGTCACTCAGGGCATTATGGGAAGGTCTTCAACCTGACAACTGTTCTCATGCCTTAGGGAACAATAAAAGGCAAGACATGAGGCTTGTATCAAATTGTTGCTATTTTCCACAGACATGCTTCCTGGGTTGGGTCACTTGGAAAAGCCAGTAGTCTCTCTAGGTATGTGCATTTTTATGTGTGTGTATATATATCTATTCTGAATCATGTAACACTGCTCATCTAATTAAATTTTATATCAGAGTGACAGAAACATCCTCATTAAGAAAGGAAAATGAACAGTACACATTGCACCTCTCTCTCTCACCTAGGGTCTTCAAGATTTTCAGCTCAGATGTTCTCAATGCTGAGATGCACTTTCAGTCTACAAAAAGAGTTTATCTTTGGACCAGTCCTGCCACCAATAATTTTGCACTAATTTTAAGCTACAGTGGACTTGAAATTATTTCCTTGCCTTATTAGATTTTAAATCTTTTAAAAATGAAAATTCTTTCATGGCAGGAACCCTCCAAAAAATGAAAATCTTATCATTTCTTTCTTTTTGTCAGAGTCCTTGCATACTCTACTGACTTCAAATTATTGGTCTCTCATTAAGTCATGCTATTCTGATGAGTGTAGCATCAGACTATTGATTAACTATGGTAATTGAATGTCATGATGAGGAAGTCATGTTCTTCAGAAAAATAAGACTAGAAAATGTTAATAACTCAGGCCCTTGGTTGGAGCACCATGCTTTGGTTTTGCTTTGTTTTTAACAGTCTTTACTTTTAGAGCAGTTTTGTGTTTACAGAAAATTTTAAAAATGGTGCAGAGACTTTCCATATACACCCTCTCTCTCCTCTCACTATATCTCTTATTATTAACATCTTGCATTAGGGTGGTACATGTGTTACAATTGATGAACCAGCATTAGTATACTATTATTAACTAAAGTCCTTAATGTCCCTTAGGATTCACTCTTTGTGTTGTACAGTTCTATGGGTTTTGAAAATGCCTAATGTTACATGTCTATCATTAGAGTATCACACAGAATAGTTTCAGTGTTCTAAAAACCCTCTGTGTTCTACCTATTCACTTCTACCCCCCTTCCCCAAACTCTTTACAATCACTGATTTCTTTATTGTCTCTATAGTTTTGCTTTTTATGGAATGCTATATAGTTGGAATCATACAGTATGTTGTATTTTTACTGGCTTCTTTCACTAGACAATATGCATTTAAGTTGCCTCCGTGTCTTTTCATGACCTAATAGATCCTTTATTTTTATTGCTGAATAATATTCATTGTATGGATGTATCACAGTTTGTTTATTCATTTGCCTTTTGAAGGACATCTTGGATGCTTACCATAGTTTTAGGAAACTATGAATTAAGATGCTGTAAACATTCATGTGCAGATTTTTGCAGGGACAAAAGTTTTCAACTTCTTTAGGTAAATGTCTAGGAGCACGTTTGCTAAATCATATCGTGAGCCTATGTTTAGCTCTATTAAAAATTGCCAAACTGTCAGTCAAAGTGACTAGTCCATTTTAGAGTCCCAACAGCAAGGAACAAGAATTTCTGTTACTCTCCATCCCTGCCAGCATTTTTGTATTGTCAGATTTTTGGATTTAGTCATTTACAAAGGTGCACAGTGGTATCTCATCGTTGTTTTAATTTGCAATTTCCTAATAACATGTGATGTTGACCATCATTTAATATACTTATTTGCCATCTGTATATGTTCTTTGGTGACATGTCTGTTCACATCTTATGCTCATTTTTTAATCGAGTGTTTGTTTTCTTATTGTTCAATTTGAAGATCTCTTCATATGTTTTGGATACATGTCCTTTAACAGATATGTTTTGCAAATATTTTCTCCCAGTCTTTGACTTTTCATTTCACTCTCTGAACCATGTCTTTCAAAGAGTAGAAGTTTTAATTTCAACCAAGTGCAACTTATCAATTATTTCATTCATGGATCATGTTTTAGGTGTTGTATCCAAAAAGTCACTGCCAAACCCACAGTTACCTAGAATTTTTTCCTATGGTATCTTCGAAAAGTTTTATAGTTTTGTGTTTTACTTTTAGATCTGTGATCTATTTTGCGGTAATTTTTGTGAGATGCATAAGATCTGTGTCTAGATTCATTTGTTTTGCATGTAGATGTCCAGTTGTTCCAGGGATATTTGTTAAAAAGACTAACATTTCTCCACTGAATTGTCTTTGCTTCTTTGACAAAGATCAATTGATTATATTTCTATGGGTCTATTTCTTTGCTCTCTATTCAGTTCCATTCATGTATTTGTCTGTTTTTTGTCAATACCACGTCATCTTGACCACCGTAGCTTTATAGTAAACCTTGAAATCAGATACTGTCAGTTCTCTGACTTTGTTCTTCTTCCACATGTTATTGGCAATTTTGGGTCTATTGTCTCGTTCATATGAACTTTAAAATTAGTTGGTCAATATCCACAAAACGACTTGATGGGATTTTGAGTAGGACTGCATTGTATCTACAAATCAAGTTGGAAAAAACTGACATCTTGACAAAGTGGAGTCCTCCTATCCATTAACATGAAATTTCTTTCCATTCATTTAGTTCTTTGATTTCTTTCATCAGGGTTTTGTAGTTTTCCTCATATAGATCTTGTACATATTTTGCTATATTTATATCTAAGTATTTCATTTTGGGGAGGATGCTAATGTAAATGATAATTTTTTTTTAAATTCAGAGTCTACTTGTTCCTTGCTAGTATAAAGGAAAGCAATTAACTTTTGTATTTTAACCTTGTATCATGCAACATTGCTATAATTGCGTGCTAGTCCTTGGGTTTTATTTTTTGTGTGTGAATTCTTTCAGATTTTCTACATAGACAATCATCTCATCTGTGAACAGAGAGTTTTAGTGATTCCTTCTCAATCTGTGTACCTTTTATTTACTTTTCTTGCTTTATTGTATTAGCCAGGATAAGTAGTACAATGTTGAATAAGAGTGTGAGAGGAGAGCCTTGCCCTGCTCCTTATCTTAAGGGGAAAGCATATAGTTTTTCACCACTAAGCCTGATATTAGCTATATATTTTTTATAGGTATTCTTATATGAAGTTGAGGAAGATTCCCATCTATGTCTAATTTGTGTAGAGTTCTTATCATGAATGAGTATTGGATTTTGTCAAATGCTTTTTCTGCATCTAATGATATGATCATATAATTTTCTTCTTTAGCCTGTTGATATGATGGATAACATTAATTGATTTCAATTGTTGAACAAGCCATATATACTTGAAATAAATCTCAATTGGTCATGGTGTATAATTCTTTTTATATACTGTTGGGTTTGATACACTATTATTTTTTTTAGGAGTTTTTCATCTATGTTCATGAGAGATATTAGATTTCCTGCCTGTGGTTTCCTTTATGTTATGTATTTATCTTCTTTTGATATTAGGGTAATACTGTCCTCATAGAATGAGTTAGGAAGTATTCTCTCTGCTGCTATTTTCTGCAAGAGATTGTAGAGAATTACTAGAATTTCTTCCTTAAATGTTTTATGGAATTCACCAGTAAACCCATCTGATCTTGGTACTTTCTGTTTTGGAAGCTTGTTAGTTATTGATTTAATTTCTCTGATAGTTATGGTCCAATGCAGATTGTCTATTTCTCTTTATGTGAGTTTTGGTAGATTGTGTCTTTCATGAAATTGATCCATTTCATCTAAGTCCTCAAACTTTGGGGCGTAGAATTTTTCATAATGTTTCCTTATTATCCTTTTAATGTCCACAGGATAAGTAGTAATGGCTCCTCTTTCATTTCTGATATTAGTAATGTGCGTCTTCTCTTTCTTTCTTCATTAGATGCTCATTTAATCTTCTGGCTTTTTTTCTTTTTAAGTGCAGTTAAATATATTTTTTCCATTCTTGAGAGAAAGGAATAGACAGCATGCTGTCAAAGAGTATTGGTACTTTTGCCTTTGTTGGTGAACAAAGTGAACAATAGATTGGAAGAAACCTAATCACTTTTACCAAACCCAGCTGTGCACTGTATGGAAATGAGGAGAATAATACTAACCACCAGGTTTCCGACGGCCTGCTCTGTACCCAAAACAATAAAAGGCAAGGTATTTATTTTCCTCCTAATTCTACCAACTACCCAAGATGGGGATTAAGCTTGTTTTACAGAGAAAACTCGCACTCAGACAAATTAAATAATATATCCTAGGTTACATAAGAAAAAAAAGTGGTGAGGCAGGATTTTGAATCCACGTCTTTTAGACTCTGAAACTTATCCTCTTTCAGCACTTCTTTGTTTCTTGGGATGATTCAACCTCTATTGTTCTGAGCTCTGAGCTCTGAGAAAAAAAGAGGTAAAAGTAGCATAGTTCTTGTCCTTTAGCATAACATAAAATAAGTGACATATTTTATATTATGGAAAATATAGCTACTTGTCTACCTATTAAGTTACTTTAATACTTCTGCCTACTCCTAGGCCTTAAATCTTGGTGAAAGAAAAAAAGAATGTGTCAGTAAATAGTGAGCACATTTACGAAGCTTATTTGAAAGTATAAATCATTATTACCAAAAAGTGGCATATGTTATAAAGAAATCAACAAATATGTTTGATAAAATATGTTGATGATATGTCTTGAATTATTTCTAGTTATGTGTTATTTCACATCATTAGTGAAGCAAGTGGTTATAAAAAAGTCACAGAGAGGGGTACCAGGTGCCTTAAGGTTATTCTTTTACTGATGTATCTTACTATTATTATTATTATTATTATTAGCATTTTGGTTTGTGGAGCTACAATATTAGGGACTATTAGATACGTCAGCTTAAATCACTTCTGGAAACACAATTTTTTCAGTAGATATGATTTTGGGGTGCCTTTATAGCAAAAGTCTTTTAGATTAAAGGCCACAGAATACATGTTTATGATGAAGAGTATGACATCAACAAAAGATTTCTGATAATAACAAAATGCTTCTGATTAATTTCATATGTATAAACCTTTGCATAAATTAGAAGTGGCTTACCCAAGTTCTTGATATCCAATTCTATTAATTTCCCTCCTACAGATGTATGAGAAAGAGTGGGTTCAAGGGCCCTAGGCCCATGGTCTAACACACTATCAGACACAGAAGGCATATTTTATTCAAAGCCATTCTCCATCACCTTGCTTGTCAAGAAGGTTAACAGAAATCAGCAATACAGCTGGAAGAAAGGTAGAGAGAAGCAGAAAGAAGAAAGAAGGAGAAATGGAAAGACAAAACGAACAAATAGGAAAGCTTCAGAAGTTATGCCTCCTTACTCAGAAATTAGAATCAAATCTCCCATCTGGTTCGTGTTAGGCTTTCCTTGCATGAAATGGGAGCAAGCCTGATGAGAGGAGTGTGTGAGGGAGCATGAGGAGACTGTGGTTAGCAGATACCATGACTAGACTAAGTAGTTAAGGGAGAGGAAGAGATTTCTTGAACGAGGTATTATAGCTCTCTATATCATTTGCCACTCAAAGTATATTTTTATCTGAATTTTCAACCCTGATAAAAAGTTTGTAATTTTTTCACTAATACAGGAAAAACCTCCATGGCATTTTGAAATTCCCAATTTACAAAGCTGATTTCATATTTTCAACAGCCTGTCAAGCTGCTGGCAGCTGTAACTTTTCTCCTCTGGAACACTGGAAAGACACTGGGTTGGAATATTGTGTTGGTAAATTAATGGACCATATTAGAATTCTGAGAAGCATGTGAGCAAATTCCTCTGCAGCTGCACATATGGGTTGATGGTTAAGGGCCTGACTCTCAGGTTTAAGATCTTTGGGAACAAACGCTTCTCAGTGTCAGATTGGTCTAATCAGTCTTAAGTAGAAAGAGCTGAAAAATTCCAAGGTTTAGAACAGTTGTTCCAAGACATTAACAGGAAAGGATATTAGTTTGATATGAGCTGATGGAGACTAGGAGCTGGGCCCAAGCTTCCTCAAATATTGTTTGAGGTCTATCTACTATCAGGCACTATCGGGACTCTTAGATGGCATTTACACGTTGTTGCTTGGGATGATTCAATGAGAAATCGGTTCCAGAGATATAGAGCATCTCCAAAGAGGAAAGGGATCAGACTCAAACCAGCTTCCAGAGTGGGTATAATCTACACTCCCAATGCTGTCCCACCTACTTAGTCAGTATTCTACTGCATTCTAGAGCAGAGGTCCACAAACCACAGCCTGCAGGCCGCATCTGGCTCACTGCCTGTTTTTGCATGACCCATGAGCCAAAAACAGCGTTTACATTTTAGTGTTTAAAAGAAAAATCAAAAGAAGAATAGTATTTTGTGACATAGAAAATTCCATTTCCATGGATAAAATTGTATTGGATCACAGCCACACGCATGCTTTTGCGTATTATCTATGGCTGTTCTCACACTACAAGGCAGGGTTGAGTAGCTGCTTATGGCTCATAAAATCTAAAATATTTACTGTTCAGACCTTCTATTAGGTTCCTAGCACTGCTGTAACAAATTATGGTACACTTGGTAGCACAAAACAACAGAAATCTCTTCTCTCACTGTTCTGGAGGCTAGAAGTCCAAAATCAAGGTGTTGGCAGACTTATGTTACCGCCAGGGCCTCTAAGATTCTGTCCTCTGCCTCTTCTCACTTCTGGTGGCACCAGGCATTCCTTGGCTTATGGCTACATCGCTGCAACCTCTGCCTTGCTTTTCATATGGCCTGTCTTCTTGGTGTTCTCATCTAAAACAGACACTTGTCATTGGATTTAAGGCCTACTTGGATAATCCAGGATTATCTCATTTTGAGACTCTTAGTTCACCTCTGCAATAACCTTTTTTCCAAATAATGTCTCATTTACACTTCCCATTTAGTCATAGCTTTTGAGGGACAGTATCTAACCCACTAAGCCCTTGATAGTAAAATTTGGCCTGGTCTAGAATTTTAATTCTCACTTATGGGAAAATGAGATTATAGGAGAGAGGAAAGTTAGATTGGGAGGCTTTTCTTTTTTGGCAGTGTGGGCTTCTGTTTTATCCGAGGGACAAGGAAACCTGTTGGTAGCTAAATGATCTTTGCAGACAGTCAAGAGAAGGCTATTGGGAAAACAGGGATTAATTCCTCTTCCTCTAACAACTATTTTTTAAAAGTATGCCATATGTCAGTGGATTGACAACTGGTCTAGAGACTTGCCTACAAAAGTAACCTCAGGTTTCAAAAGCACCAGAAAATGCAAACCATCAATATCATGTTAGGCAAAAGCTGGATCTAAGTAACTGATCTGGCTCAATTACAACAACCCACTGACAGCCACATCCTCTTTTTATTGCTCTTTATATGGCTTTACAAAATTAAATTCTTGTCTAAAAATAGAGAAAGTAGAGAGAAATATGAGTAAGTCTTAAGAACACCCCGAGGCCGTCCTGCCAGCTCCCTAGGAAGACGAAGTTTGGGATAGTAACAGAATCTGATGGTATGCCTTCCTCTTGTATCCTGAGCCTATGACTTTTTATTTAAAAGTCCCTTTAAGGAAGGAAACACATTGGTGTTGGATTATGATTACAGCACTTCAAAGATAGTGAGAGTTCAGCCTGGATCTGTGGTGCCACCGCAGGCATCTGTCTAGTCATAAGCCAGGAATCCAGCTGGTAGAGGAATATCAGAAGAGAGCCTTGGGCCAACAGAAAGGACTGGACCAGCACGCAAAATTCTATGCAAAGGAATCAGGCCGTTTGGATGTCTGCCTCCTCCACAGATCTGTGATTAAGAGACGGGGAAGACATTTGACTTTCGGGCTGATTGTTGGGTGAGGAGAATAGGAGGCAAAATGCCATCTTTTCATGGTATCACTGCAACTATCAAAGAATGCACAGCCCTGGAATTTGGAGGTAGCATCAGGGAGTGTTCATGGTAACAGAAACTACTAATAATGAATATGAAATAAATCTCATTTCCTGTGTGGAAATCTTTTGAATAGAGAGGAAAGGAATTTAACCCAAGAAATATGTTTTTGTTACTGATAAAATCTGAGTGATATTTAAGACATAACTAGGGGCTTTATAATATATCCTAAAAAAAGATGATAATTTAATGTAACAGTGTGACAGTAAATACATAGCTATGTATATGTATATAGATATGTATGTGTATGTATGTAAATGTGTATACACATATAAATATATGTAATATATGTTTATGTAGGTTCATATTTATACATACACATACATAGTAACCATATAAATATAACTGCTTAAAAATATAAGTACATATAATGGAGCTATATATGTAAATATATAAATAAATATAGTTAATATATATAAAAAGGTAAAATAGGCTGGATGGAAGGAATTCATAGCTCGCCTGTGATAAGTTTGTTTGGGTAAGGGGTTCAATAAAGCACTGATATCCAGTGAAATTCACAAAGTCATGTGGATATCCAAGGCATAGGGGATCATGACCAATTGGCGTGACAAGTCTTGACTTTTTTGTTTTTGTTGTTTTGGGGACATCACTTTAAAAGAACTTGTAGACATGAAGACAAGTAGTTATTATTTTCTTGGCTAAAGCCTAAGTGCAATGAAGAATCTAAACTAAGATGTTTGAATTGTGATACGGTATTCTACACATGAATGTAAAGTGGATTAATTTTAGTGGCATCACACTCATATAAGTTAAATAATTTTTTTCTTCTAGTTCTAGATTTCTTCTTCTCTCTGCCTAAACATTATTTTTTTTCACAAGACAGATATCCTTGTTTTCCTGTTCAAGCATTTATGGCAAGGCGTTCCAAAGCTGGAATCACGGTTTTAGAGAAACGCAGGCCTGGTCTTTTTATCTCCTGCTGGAGAAAAGAATATGGAAAGTAAATGAACTAGCCAGATTGTGTCGCTACCTGGACTGTTGTACAAGTGTCTCAGCCCTGGTGCCATTTAAAAGCGAATGACCTAGACTTCCAGAATGCACTGCTATCCCCATTATGAGGACCATGCCACACTCTTGTGGTGAGGACGAGATTTCATGTGAATGAGGATTCTTTCTGTCCTTCTTGAGCAGGAAAGTGGGCATGACTCAGAGTGAGATGGGAAAAGAATTTTCTTGCGTACAGCATCTGGGAAAAGTTGAGCTTCATTCTTAGACATGGAGGTTCAGGGAGAATTGACACTGGTTGCAGTGAGCTGACCCTGCCACACTGAGACAGACTGGAAGGTGATGATAAATATACGGGAACCAAATCAAGGAGGAAAGACTTCCTATTGCTTCTGTTACGAGAAAAATTGGGGGAGGCAAAAGAACAGCCCAACCTGGGTGTTTGAATAAAATGTTTGGTGAACAGGTAGAATGAAGCAAGGAAAGAAAGGCTCCTAGGAACTGTGAGATGCAAGAGTTAATAATGAGGGGCAGATGGTAAAGAAGTACGGCCTTGGTTTATACTGGATTTCTTTGGCATTCTTTAAGAAAAACCTGAAAATATGAATGATGATTAATAAATTTCAGTTGTTGGTTGTGCTTCCATGAATACCTAACTGTAGAGGGTCATGGGGTCTATCCTTATGCTCAAATCATTCGAATATCTGTGCAGCTTAAGATTTGTTGGTTAACTTGTTAGCTGGTTAATAGCAGTCTTAACTGGTGAGGGATACAGCTTTCTCTCTGTCTGGGTAGAGGATTATTTGACTTTCTTAGATTATCAGAACGCAAGATGAAGGAAGGAATAGAATGGATTGGACTTTCCAGGAGGCTGTGTATAGTTGGTGAAATACATTTAGGGAGTGATGGCTTTTGACAGGTGGCAGAAAGAGTCGCTTGGGGCACTAACACAAGATGTGGATGTGTGAGATGGCAGATAGGCACATGCATTGCAATGTGATGCCTCTGCCCATTTAATGCCATATCTTTAGTAAATCACATTAAAGCTGCCTTGGACTGCTTCTAGAAGCCAAAAAGAGGAAGAGTTCTGTTTCAGGTAGGAGTCAGGGAGGGTGGGTCTAAGATGAACTGAAGTGTTTTTCTTGGATTTAGGAACAAGAACAAAGACAGTAATAAGGAATTAATTTTAAGAATCTGAGATTATATGGTGGACATAGGATTTGCTTAAATTATATAATCAAGTGTTTGAAGCAAGATTACTGAAACTGCTTAAAGATTAAAATAACCCAACCACCAAAGCAAAACAAAATAAGAGAGTAGGGAGAACATAGAGAACAAATTACCTCCATAGGAAGAACTAAGCACAGGGCATCGTTAGTCCAAGGATGAGTAAAGACTGACTTTCTCTTTAGATCAAATGAAGAAAGAAAAACAAAGCAGCATTATTATGCGGAATAAATCAGTATTCTGTCTGTCAATGACTGCGTATATGGGTGGTGGGTAATTAATGTCTAAGAAAGAAAAAATTGAAAATTCAAAAGTAAATAGACGAGGAGATGCATGGTGCAAAGTAATTTTGTTTTAAAAACAATAAACTTACACATTGAGATGTGGACATTGCTCTCTGTCTTTGCAAACATCAGGAAGAGGCCTTCTGAATCGATAAGAATGTTTGTTTATCTGGAACATGAGCCAAATAGTAGCAACAGTTTGCAGAAGATTCTGCATGAGAAAGGAGGCTGGGGAATCAGGGATGTTGTGGATTTTTGTGAGGAAATACTATTACCCCTTCACAGGGCTCTCCCCAGAGGAATCTGGGGACCAGGGCAAATCAGTTATGCAATAATGTCCCTCCCTCATCATCTTTATGTAGCTGAACTTGGAGTGAATTGAACAATTTTCCCTTACAAGAAAAGAACCGGAGCCTCAATAAAGCAGCTCATAACTTGGTAGAGAAGTATTTATGGACTGATTGTAATAACAATAAAGTTAATATTTATTGATTATATATACCAGGCAATGTGCTAGGCACTTTATGCAGTGTTGCACTTAATGTTTCATCCATAACAAACTTGCAAATAGGTAATAGTGATATCCTCATTTTAAAGAAAAAGAAAGAGGTACAGAGAAGTGAAAGTACTTTGCCCAAGTACAAGATTACCATTACTGGTAGCACTAATGTTATCAAACAGTTATTCAACATTTATTATCTACCAATCACTATTCTAAGAATTCCTCATATATTAGCTCATGTAATTCTCATTTAACCCTATCTGTCAGTAATAATATTATTCCCACTTTAAAGAAACAAAGTGGCTAATTTGAGTTTTAAACCAAATTAGCAGATCTTAGCGCCTGTATGTTTAACTTTTGGACTCAGCTGCTCAGGTATTATTTGCCCATGAACCTTCCAGAGAAAGATACCCCTAAATCTCTGTGTGCCATTCAATTTAGCTGATGATAAATTTAAGCCTCTTTCCACGGGACTGCCAATTGAAGAGATTTTGATATAATAAAGAATGATGGAACCATGAAGTTAGTTATTATCCTTAACATACTCTCAACTCTTATAGATATTGTGAAAAAAATAATAGCTAAAGAAATGGACAATTTATGTGAAATTAGTTTATATCTATCTTGAAAGGTATACAGTGTAACATAAAATATGACCATTAACTTTTTCCAAGGCTGTCGTATACAATATAAAAATTTTAAAAACACAATTTAAAAGTATATAGAAATTTATTTTTCTTAATAGAAGGCTAGAATCTGCAGTACTCACATTTCAGTTGCACTTTGTAAAATTTTCACCAATCCTCAAGAACATCAGCAAAGTAAGGAAAACGTGACAAGCTTTACATGACGTTTGAAGTATCAAATTTAAAGCACTATGCTTTTCCAGATTCTTCCTAAATTTTTAGTGATAAAATGTTTTTTCTTTTAGCAAGCAAGTAAAAAATATAAATACATATAAATGAATACTCATACACACAAACACATACACAATAACTTTGTTAGAGTCTAGATTCTTTTTTTTAATTTACTTCATGAAATCCAAAGACTTGAATCCACTGATGTAATCTACCTCCCTATTTTTAGATACAATGATATAAACTTTCCACTGTACTTAAGAAATGATGACATATTCTAAATTATGTTTTGGGAAAGGAAATATAGCTATCAAAATGAGTTTAACATTTATTGCTTTGCAGGGCTGGCCCAGTGGCGCAGCAGTTAAGTGCACACATTCCGCTTCTCCGCGGCCGGGGGTTCGCCAGTTCAGATCTTGGGTGTGGACATGGCACCGCTTGACAAGCCATGCTGTGGTAGGCGTCCCACAGATACAGTAGAAGAAGATGGGCATGGATGTTAGCTCAGGGTCAGTCTTCCTCAGTAAAAAGAGGAGGACTGGCAGTAGTTAGCTCAGGGCTAATCTTCCTCAAAAGAAAAAAGAAAGAATATTTATTGCTTTGTCAAAAATACACATTTTTACATAACATGGTAAAATCGATGGTTTTTCATTCATCAGCTGACGTTCATTAACCTTCACTGAGGACCATGCTATGCGTAGCAGTGTACTGGAACCCATTCTAGCTCCCCAGCGCCCCACCAAAAGTCGTATTGAACATCTACCAAGTTCTAGGTGCTATGATGAGGGGCTTGAGAACAAAGTTCATGAGCCTTTACACAAATATTTACAGGACAGGTCAGCCTGAAAATATAAACAAAGAATTCATGTGGAAAGAATTTACAATTGTATAATTCAATTGATACAACTGAAAAGTATCTTATTTGATAATAGAAACCATATGCTATGTCCAATAAGGGGCACAAAATAGAGTCTTCAGGTCATTAGGGCTTGGAGTAAGACAGTAAATATTTTTAGATGTTGTGTTTCCTGTTCCTGGAGGTTCTAAGAAAAATGAAGTGCTCTGAGCAAAAAGTATTGCAGGAGATGAAGGCATGGATTTCTGAACCTTTACAGACATCAGAATGCCTTTAGGATGTTGGCAAAGCAAACTTTAGAAGCAATAGATTTTATTTTAATTATTTGTTTTTTGTTACTATACATCTTTTTAAATTATGGGCAACGATCGCTCGTCTAGTTTTTCAGGAAAATAATAAGTATCTGACTTTTAATAGGCTCACTTCTCTGAGGCTTCCAGTCTTATTGAAAGAGCCAAATATTGGTGTAGATCCATAAAATCATTAATTATCTTTCTGGGCATATGATCAATATGTGTAAAATTGTACCAATAAGTAGAAGTTTTGGTAGGCTTTACCAGGATCCTGAAGATTTTTGCAAAAGATACTCTAAAGGAATTTTTCTCCTTATTTAAGTCAAAATCATAATTTTTCCTGACATCAGATAAGTCATCTAGTGAAAATTCAGACACAAGCAAAAGCACACTTAACTCAATCATTTCTTTGCCCTCTTCTGGACAACTGATCAATATGTTTATAGTACCTGATAAAAACCTACTCTCCTACTAGATATGAGTGAATATTTATCAAGTCTCATTGGGTCAGATTTGTCAATACACTAACTAGTTCCCCTACTTCATTGCTCATCTAAGAATGAGTTACTGTGGGAACAGTGGTGGACCTGCGAACAGCCCAGTAGAAATATTCCACTCTATCAGGCATTCCTAGCACTTCATTCTTGAGAACAACTTTGCTTAAAAACCTGACATTTTTAAAAAACCAAACATTTAAAAAGTCACTTAAAGGCTGTGTTTGTAAAAGTATTTCTCAACATAAAAAAAGAAAAAACAGCTGTGATTAGGAAGCCTACAAAATTCTGATTGATATGTAGCATACTCATTTAGATTTCTGGTACACATTTAATTTGGCAGGAGTGCAAATGAATTTATGTATGGAGAATCTGTAAAGATGGATGTGATTACAGATAATAATAATCTTTTCTTCAGAACTAACAACTAATTAATATAAAAAAGAATAAGCAGTGCAGCCAGTAGTTTTGTTTGCACATACTAACACCGGTTCATTACAAGGGACGCTCACCTCAAGTATGTGAGGCCTTTATCTACAAGTGTTATCTGGGGCCTCTTCCATCTATAACATTCCATTTTCTAATAAGTCTTTTTCCTCCCTCCCGTGGAGATCATCTGTACTCAGAATAATTAACCTACAGAGGTATTCAGTGGCAAGAATACACTTCACAATGTATCGTTCCCAAACGATCACACTTCCCAAATGATCAGGAATGAAGCAAAAAGCTGAGTCAAGTAATTAAATATTTTATTTAAATGACACCAAATAAAGGGTTTTCATTAATATACATTCCAACAATAATTTTGGTATTTTGTATTGGCGTTGACAAATGCTACAATTACAAAAGAATACAGAGTCCATTGAGTTTCAACATCTAGCGCTCCTTCTTTCCACAACGTGGATGTCAATTTGACTCGCAAATGCTATGAAAAATTTGCTTTTGCTCACTGTTGAATCCTAAGTACCTCGCAGAGTACTTGACACATAGCTAATATTAATAAAACACTAGTTAACTGGATAAATGAATAAATGTTCATATTAGGTATAAGGAATTGAAGAGACATAAATAGAAAACAAGTAATAATTTTTAGCACCTACTTATGTGGTGCCAGGTGTCATGCTTTATATTGTCTATCGCACCTCTTTTCAGCAAGTGTCCAAGAACTAGGGCTTGAGGAAGAACAAGATAAATTGTTTCATTAATTGTTAACAATCAGAATTCAACATTTCAGTTTTAATAAAGGAACAACCAGAAAATTTTATTTTTATTCCTAACTCTTTCACCTTTAATTACCGCATTTAGAAAGGTATCTTTACCTTGCATAAAATTATTTTCTTTGAGTGACTATTAAAACCTTATTTATAACTACTGTCACCATTTTACTAATTTGTATAGCATTTGAGTACCAGAATTAATGGTAAATACTTTGTCAGAGAAAAAGGAAAATTCCTCATGGATTTGCAAAGCTTGTTATCTTTAAAGGTAATGATGACATATAAGAAGGCATTTGAGGAGTTGATAAAAAGAAAATTATAATTATTGATTATCCTATTCTGCTTCTCGCTCTGAGTGAAAAGGGAGAGGAAATGACAAAAGGTTCTTTCTTGCCAGTAATCTCAACTAAACATACATCTTCAAGGGTTATTTTCCTAGAGTAATAGCAAAATGAACTAAGGTGTTTTAATTCTTGAGCCCAGAGGGCTCCATTCTAACGTAAATTGATTTCTATTGTTTCTCTACGGAGAACGTGCGTCTCCAGTGCAGTTACTCTGATATGATTTAAGTGATGAGCATGAATCAAATGTATTCAGAGTTGATCCAAGAATCGTGAATTCTAGCAGCATTTACAAGCTGTCTAAAATGATTCTCTACATTGCTATTGGTTCTAAAGAGCAAGATCCACCACCATGTTGGAGACCTGACCAAAGAAAACCATGCAAATTAGTTTTCCCAGATCTGTGGGATAAGTGATATCAGCAATGCTAGAGAAATCAATTTTTTAATGACCCTAGATTGAGCTGTGCTTTTCTCTGAACCTGTATCACATACCCTTCCCACTGCACTGAGTCTGGTTCAATATTCTTACCTCTGGCTCTGACTTTATCAAACTAATACTGAGTTCTAGGAAATCCTGTGAAGGCTCACCAGTCGAATAGGTAGAAATCTTTTCTTCAAAGATTTCATAACTATTATGGCAAAAAAAGATTGCACCTATCTTTCACCATTTTGGTTTCGGTTTACTCCAGTTCGGAAAACATCTTCTAGTATCTCTGCTAGGCAGGCAGGATTCAAAGGCAAGGCACAGTCCCATTTCCTCCAAAAGTTTATGTTAGCTGTGATGCTGCTCATTTTGACAGCCCCTTCCATTTTACTCAGCAAGGAAAGCCATTGATTGGAGGTTTGATGAATGTTCGTATCGCACAATTTTTCAATTAGATCAACCTTACTGCATTTCAATGGAGTTAGAGTGTAAGCTCATTAAGGACTGCGTGAACTCCCTATTTTCTCCCTAGTGCACAGTGAGGGCCTGACACATAGTTAAGTTTTAAGGCACATGTGTTGAACAAATGTCTTGTGGAAAGAGACAAGATGCTTTCTCCAGTTGTTATCATTCAGGAGGAGAAGGAGAAACCAAAACATTCATAAAATACAAGTGTTTATGCCTTCCTTTTCAGAATTTTTGTGTTTTTGAGCAACAATATAACTATTTTAAAAATGTATTTCTATTTTTTTGTGCAAGTTTCTTCTATTCCATTGCCTAAAATATTTTTGTTTGGGTTTCTTTCACCTTCAAATTGTTTGATGTAAATTGATGCGTATTGATCATCCATCCTAAGCGTTCTTATTGCTTAAGCATGTAACAATAGGAGAAGGAGAAACTCTACGTCGTGATGTTGGAATCGCTTTTAAAATGTCGGTGAAAGAGTTCACAAACAGAAACACTCAACCAGACTGCCTGGCCGGCATGATAAGCTATGACTTTATACTCCCAAGCATGAATTAAAACATTAATTCCAACAGCTTTGTTCTAACTGTGGTTTATCACAAATCCTCAGTGTTCAATTTTTCAGCATTTGCCAAACGTGCTACCTATGCACATGGTAATGATTCACTTTGAATATTCAAATGCTTGAGCTTTCTATTGTATTTTATAATTAAAATAGTAACAAAATGATTTTGGTTTCTCTTGGCACTTTCACTTTACCCATGTGATGTTTCTTTAGGAATCTTTATTATACTTCTGATGGGGGAGGAAAGCAAGGGGAAAGGCCTTCTCTGTGAGCAGGTACCTCCTGGTTATTACAGAGATACAAAACATTAAACAGCATGTCTTTGGCACCTATGAATGAAAAACTTGGCTCCTTATATAGCTCAAAGCAGTCTTCAAGTGGATTATATAACCTCCACTTAAAATTTACCAACAGCAATAAATTTGGTTAGAACAAAACAATTTGCTTAAAAATGGTCAGTCATTTAAATGGAATTTACTAATCTCAAGGGCAGTAGAGTTAAGCTACTTATTCTAATGTTCTGAGTGGATTTGTGGATTTATAACCGCCATTTTTGAAAGACAACTTTCTTCAACTTTGCTATTTCTCGTCATGTGTTGGATGAATACACATTTTCTGTTATTTCGCTCAGGAGAAAACTTAGCTGTTTAGATTGCTCAAGACAGTCTTCACATAGATTATATAACCTCCCCTTAAAATTTACCAACAGCCTAAACAAAGTCACCATAATAAATAGATAGAATCTATTTGTATTTTTTTTTTTTTTGAGGAAGCTTAGCCCTGAGCTAACATCTACCACCAATCCTCCTCTTTTTGCTGAGAAAGACTGGCCCTGAGCTAACATCCAGGCCCATCCTCCTCTACTTTATATGTGGGACACCTGCCACAGCATGGCTGGACAAGCAGTGTGTAGGTCCACACCCGGGATCCAAACTGGCAAACCCCGGGCTGCCGAAGCGGAATGCGTGAACTTAACCACTGTGCCACTGGGCTGGCCCCTGTAAATTTTTAAGAAAAAACATATTAAGCCACATTTTGTTTTATTAAACAATTCCAATATTGTCTTGCTTATACTATGCTATTCAAACTATCAGATTATGTAATTACCCTTTTTGAAATAGTTTTTGTGCATCCAGAAAACAAAAACAAATGAACAAGCTACTATATTTCCTTCTTTCTAAAAAACATTTTACAATCAAAATTAAGAAATAGCCTCCATAAATAAATTAATTCTTTTGCAGGTTTATTGATTCGTGTGAGTTTGGTAGGACATTTTTTATGTGAGCCATGTAGAGGGAGTCTCTGCCATCCCACCCAACACACATGTACACTGTGGCAAACAGTGCAGGAACTCATATAAGGAACAAGCCAAAAGTCGACCATGGTATTCGTATTAGTGAAGAGCCTGGAAAGTCACCAAAGTGAAGCCAGTGAGTGAGAGGAAAGAAACAAAAAGATCGAGAGCCTCTGACTTTTTCAATGAGTGTGTAATAAAGCCAGGGGAGTCAGCTTTATACTGACTCAGAGCAATGAGCTTTCTCTCTTTCAGGAAGGACTTCAGGGGACAGCCCAACTCATGCCAACTCTTGCTAAGGTATAACAAAGAGGAAAGAAAAATGCAGAATAGATGCATCTTTTTGAAATTATTGTCAAAGGAAAAAGAAAAATCATCTCAAATAACTGTCTTGATTAAAGATAGTATCTTTATCTTCTATGAAGAACATTTGTGAAAGAGAAATTGCCCTAATCTTCTGCTTTGATGAGAAATTGGGTTGGTAAAATAATTCATCAGAAATAAAGGTGAAGAGCATGTTTTATTGTTAAGTGAAAGACAATGGCTTTTGTACATGACATGCAAAAACCAGTACAGAAAGATCTCAAATTCTTCACTTTTTACCAATGAAAGCATTAAATTAGATGATCACAAAGATCTCTTGTAACTTTAAGATTTTACGAGTTATGTAACTTATTAAAGAAGCATGATTATGTAGGTGACAGAAGTTACAAAGATATTAATAACCTATAGTAGCATCTGACTTTTCTTCTACATTATATTATGGTACATAATGTAGATGATGACAGACAGGGGAAGATGAGAGAAAAACATACCTACAAAGCTGGTAGGTCAAGAAGTTAAGTGATTGAGAACTTATTGGTCGCCAAGTTCACAGAGTTAATTAAACCCATGCATTTAAAAATGCAAGACATAATTACAGGTTTCAATGAAGAGTATTTGGCCCAAAAGGTACAAAGAATGCAAATGGCATCTGCCCTCACCAACCAATTATACAGACAGGCAGAAGCATCAATTTTTTTTTTCCCCACAGTGGCTGTGTGAACATGGGTGCCATGAACAATCACGTATAATTTCATTCTTGTGCTCATGCTAATTAGCACTACTACTCACAGAAGCAGCTTCCCAGAGGAAGAAGGATATAGAATCTTTAGGCAAAATGAAAATATGTAGAAAGATTTGCTTTTAAAAAACTTCCGTTGCTACCTTTCTCTCCCTCTCTCTCAACCTCTCTTGCTCTGCGCCATATTATTTAGTGAATGCCAACTACATGCCAAGATGTGAGCTCTTCGGCTGACCTAGTTAAAGTCGGCTTGCACTTCGTCAGTTCAAAACCAAAGACTCGTGGGGCTAAGCGAGGACTCTGGAGGTCGTTTATCTCAGACCCCTGCCTGGAGGAGTCACTGTTCTAACTCATCGTACACTGAGGTTGGATGAGGAGTCGTTTCCAAAGGACCCCAGGGTGCTATAGAAGCAGTGCTGGTGACTCAGTTTTCTGCATTCTCCTTCGCAGTCAGGGCCCAATCAAAGTCCCTGAGAGGTGGAAAGGCCATCGCGCACGTTTAGATGTTCTGCCTTTCAAATGTACACGAAATGAGTTCCTCACAATGAGCGGCCATTTAAAACTTCCTAGGCTATCTGAAAACCACAGATTTAACCGTTCCTTTAAAGAACTGAATTTCACTTGATATAGAGTCTTCTTTTTTTTCTTATAACGTCAGTTCACTTACCCGTCTAACATTTTTCCTCCATGTTGGGCATTTAGTGAATGCCTGGGTATCATTTAATCATTTTTCTCCCCTGGAGGTAAGAATTCCTTTGCACATGAGTGAGTTGCCTGTGAGTTTATCATAAAAAAACAAGGGCACTAAAGTGTACTTTATTTCAATATTATAGGGAATTAAAAATAAAAAGATATATCTCTTTTCTCTGATTCACATACAGGAGAAAGTGAGTCAAATGTTGACAAGTCACAGCTTCGCTTGGTTATCATGTAGATTTGTGCTTGGAACCTTGAATTTGGATAACTCATGATGGCAGGAAGGTCTGTGGGTAGATTTTGAATTTAGGATGAGCCTACACAAGCATGGTCCCCAGCCCATGTGTGAATCATGGAAGACTTGGATATACTCTAATCCACTAGTAACCAGGAAAGCGGTGACAAAAATTTTTGGCCCCAGATATCTAATTAGTTTTCTGAAGAATATATATATATATATGATTCTTTAAGAATATGTATATATATATCTTTTTCCACTTTTTCTGAATATCCCATGAGAAGTAGCTTAGCACTGAGAAAACTGATCACAGACTGAATCTTTCTTTAGATCTAAGTAATCAAGTCACAGTTACCAACAGATGCCATGGATCTCAAGAAAAGCAAGAGGAAGGACCACAAGGACCATTAATAGTTTTTTATCATTCCACTCAGAGTACTAACAAAATAATTCAAGTGCTTCCTTAGAGGATAGTGTCTCTCCCATCATTTTTACGTTCAAGAATAAAATATAATTCTCCCAAGTCAGGGGCCGGCGGGGTGGCGCAGTGGTTAAGTTCGCACATTCTGCTTTGGTGGCCCAGGGTTCACTGGTTCAGATCCCAGGAGCGGACCTGCACACTGCTTGGCAAGCCATCTTATGGCAGGCATCCTACATATAGAGTAGAGGAAGATGGACATGAATGTTAGCTCAGGGCCAGTCTTCCTCAGCAAAAAGAGGAGGATTGGCAGCAGATGTTAGCTCAGGGCTAATCTTCCTCAAAAAAAAGAAAAAATATATATAATTCTCCCTGTTCAAAGATACTGCTGCTGATGGTTTGTGTTAAACCAGATAGACAGATCTTATATGATAGATAATCTTCCAGCTGTGTCTGTGCTACACGTAACATCCAACACTCCTCTACTGATAAATTATAGGAAGAAGGAAAATATGGCTCCATGACAAACATTTGAGATCTGCCTAATACAGGAAGAGAAATCAATAAAATGTGAATTTTATGACATTCTCTTGGAACTCAGGCCAGAGTCCATACCTGGAAGGAAAGATCTAGGACTTATTCACATGAAAGAATTCAAGGTGTCTATTTATCTGACTTTCTGAGAGTTGGGTGCTTATGTATAGACTATTTGCCTTCCATTTCTAAAGCTACATTATAAAGGTGGCTTTCAAACAAGTGGATAATGACAAATAAATAGTGTTTAACTCCCCAAAAATATATGTATAGGATTTTGTATTATATATCTTAGGAGTTAGCAAATACTTTTTCTGTAAAGGGTCAAGTAATAAATATTTTTGGCTTTACAAATTTCTGTCACTCTACTTACCTCTGCTGTTGTAGTGGGAAAGCCACTGCAGATGGTACATAAACTGATTAGCATGGCTGAATTTGACTCTGTGAGCCACACTTGGCTCATGGGTTATAGTTTTCCAATCCTTTCCTTTGAGCATAAAAATTTCAAGAAATATCAAAGATTTAAATGTAAAATGATAAAACCATAAAAGTACTAGAAGAAAACTTGAGAGAAAAATCTTCTAATCTTGCTGTCAAAATGTATTAAGTATAATCCCCAAATCAGAAATCAAAAGGAAATGAATAACAGCCTTGACTAAATAATATTTTTTTAAAAAATGGCAAAACGCTAAAAAAAAGGACAGATAACAAACTATGGAAAAATATGTTTGCAACTCATGTCTTGGACAATAGGCTGATATCTTTACTTTATAAAAAGTCCTCCTCTAAAAAGAAAAAGGGCAAATGATATGAGGAGAGAGGACACAGAAAATAAATACAAAGGGATCTTAAACATATGACCCATATTATCAGTCTCATTCATAGTAGGAAAATTTGAAGTTAAAGTAGGGAATTTTTGTGTGTGTGAGGAAGATTGGCCCTGAACTAACATCTGTTGCCAATCTTCCTCTTTCTTTTTTCTTCTTAAAGCCCATTTTCTTCTTAAAGTACATAGTTGTATATCCTACTTGTAGGTGATTCTGGTACGTCTATGTGGGATGTGGCCACAGCACGGCTTGATGAAAGTTGCCTAGGTCTGCATCCAGAATCCAAACCCACAAACCCTGCACCACAGAAGCAGAGCTCACGAACTTAATCACTTGACTGTGGGGCTGTCTCCGAAAATTTGAAGTTAAAGTGACCATGAATTATCATTTTTCATCTTGACGATTAGCAAAGACCAAAAAGTTTGATGATACATTATATTCAGGACGGTGAGTAAGAAAGAACCTCTTAAACATTCCTAGTGTCGGTGTAAATCAACATTTTTTCTGTGGAGGACGATCAATGTTTCACTTACCTTTATCTAGAAAGGTTTCAAAACAATGGACAGCTGATGTATATACCTCTCCATTGACATACTAGAACTTGTTTTGATTGAAGTTTAAAATTTGTTTGATAAAAATCTAATAAAGCAATAAAACCCTTTACATGAATTAGTGCGTAAAGCAACCACAGGTGATCCATTGATCCTCATTTACTTCCTCGTAAGTATTGAGCTTTCATGCAGACAAAGACTTTTAAGGAGCTGTCAAACCCACTATTTGGATTTCAAAACCAAACTGCTTTTCAAATGACAGCTTTGCAGATCTCTTTGACATCACCTACAGGCCGTGGCATATTACTCCCATTTCAAGTAGTGTCAATTAATAAAGAATTTCTAATTTTCAAAGTATTTTTGACTATGAATGCTCTGGGGGCATGTTTCTGTATTTGACTTTCTTATGCCTTTCCACTTTGTTTAAACAATTCTATAATTTTTGATGCTCCTGCTCATGACTACTTACCTATAAAAAGCCCCATCTAACCACTTTTCACTCACAATGATCACACAGCCTTGCATGGCATTCTTCAGGAGAGTTTGTACGCGTTTGCTTATCTCACTATCCTCATATTGTTGAATGAATCATGAAATGAAGAAAAATTCCTTCAGAATCTTTAGATATTGAATCCTGGAGAGAGTAGGAGTTAAACATAAAGCTTCTTGATTTCTGCATTAAAAATGTGGGATCCTATCAGGGAACCCAGCTTCTGTTGAAAGTTTTTAGCATTGAAATGATCAGGTGAGGTAGATGATTCAGAAATGCAACTCAAACAGATGTGAGGAAGCTGGATTTGATGAATGGGAGAGTGCAGGCAGAGTTCAATTAGAAGGCTATTACAACAGACCACGTGAAAGGAAAGAAGAGAATGATTGAAAACAGGAGTTAAGAATCAAGAAATTGTTGGAGCCAGCCCTGTGGCATAGTGGTTAAGTTTGTGCTCTCTGCTTCAGCAGCCCAGGTTCATGGGTTCAGATCACAGGCACAGACCTACACTACTCCTCAGTCATGCTGTGGCAGCATCTCACATACAAAGTGGAGGAAGATTGGCACAGATGGTAGCTCAGGCCTAATCTTCCTCAAGCAAAAAAAAAAAGGGGGGGAATTTTGGTAACAGGTGTTAGCTCAGGGTGAATCTTCCTCAGGAAAAAAAAAAGAATCAAGAAATTGTTAAATTAATTCGCAAGGCCATGTGAACGTATGGGAAGGGATGTTTATTTATGTGGAGATTTATTTTGCCCACTCATTCTAAACTGTTATAAAACAACATGCTTACTGCTGATAGGTTACTGTATTCACTTTCCGGAGAAGAATTTTAAACAAAGACACATTCTGCATCCAGTTTGAATAGCATAGCTGTCATCTCCTTAGCACCAAATCCTTTTTCCTTGATAAGAAGTTATAAGCATTAATGCCACGTGCTCCTCTCCAGATAGCATTGTACTCCTGCAATTCATAGGTTGCCTCAAATTTCAGGCAGGTTGTGAAGCCTTATCTTATACTGTCCCTATGAAGATCAGAGTTTTCACTAAATCTTTCAATCAGGGTGTTTTGGAAATGGCACAAATGCTACTTGAAGCATATGGGACTGTGTGGTCTTTGAGAATAAATTGTTTTCAGCAAATAATGAAACAAAACCTTTCATCTAGATGAGATGTGTGGCATAAACACAGCCATTTGATTGGAAAGAACGTTGCTGGCATTTTTCACGTCATTAATAAGAAGAGACACCAGCAACTGGTCCACTTCTCTTCTCATATTTGCCTAAATCAACCAGGCATTCTGAACATGAGGAATGGGTTTTTTCCCAACTGTATAAAATGTCCAGATTTTCAAAAAAGTGGGCTTCTTAACCCCAGAGGTGCTGAATGCTTAGTGGGATTAATGCAGAGTAATTCAAGTACCAGTTAGCAGATGGACATTGATGATCCATAAATGTCTATGATTCTTTCTCCTGAATATAACATTCAGTCTGATCAATCAGAGGTGTCATGACTGAGATGTCACAGGTCAGGACTCTGGAGTCAGACTCCCAGAATGAATCTAACTCCATCACTTAAGATTCAAGTGACTGTGGACAAATTATTTAATTTCTCAATGCCTTGATTTCCTCATATGTAAACTGTGGGTGACAATATTACTTACTTCATGTCGTGTGTTTTGGGTATTCCATGATTAAAAATATGTCAAATGCTTAGAATGTTATAGCACATGGTAAGCATTTAATAAATGGAGCAATATGGTTTTTAGTTCTTCCATATGGGGACAGAATTGACTGAGGCCATTAGACAGATTGCGGACTTTTGAGATGAATCTAAATTACTTTCATTCAGAAAAATGCCAGTCTCTGGAAATAATCTACTCTAGGTCAGCTAAACAGTTGATCCAATTAGGGCATTTTGGGTAAAACTTCCTTCTAGGAATCGCAAAAGCAGGTTTAAAAGGCAATGACCACCTTGGGGAGAAAAGGCATCCGCTTCAGGAACAATGATATCCATATCTTGTAAGATATTTTTCATCGTGCTTGACAAAAGCTTTTTGTTCTTATCTGCTGTGTGAACCCCAAAGAAGGAATTTTCCCTGTGTTGTGACTCTACTCAGCTGGTTGCACCACCAGCTCAAACCAAAGGGAAATTCTGACTGCTCGAGAAAGAACAGAAGACATGTTGCAGAGACTGAAACTAATATGATTACACAGGGAGAGCAGAAACCAAATGATATTTTGGCCCTTTCCTTCACATAATTCACCATAGTAAGAAGTTCATTCTTTTCTTGAAAAACTTCCACAAATCTTGCCCTTCTCATTTGGTCAGAAGGGAAAAGAAACTTCTATTTCAATACCTTTTTTGTAGGTCAAACGGTGCTATAAAGAATCAAGGGAGGTTTAGGAAATAATTTAACAACGAACAGAAAAAGAGCTCTCTGCAAAGAGCATCCGTAGGAATCCTTGGAGGTCACTCGAGGGACTGCAGTTGCCTGACATATTTTTTCCTTAGAAGATTTCTCATTTCCCAATAAGAATATTGGTATTCATTATTCCATGAACTTTGCTACCGTTCTGTCTTTGCGTAACTTCAAGTGTGCTCCTTTTGTGAGTTCATGAGTTTTACAGTTAACTTTGAATAGCCATGCTGGTTGAGAGAGAAGAAGAGAATATGGAAAATTAATATCTCCAAATATCATTTCAGATAATAAGATATTCTTCCATCAGGAGCAACACTGTAGCTACCCCATGCAATAACTATATGGGAATGAAAAATGGAAGCTTTCCAGGCAGGTGCAGCTCCACCACAAGACAAATGGCAGAGCAAGCAGCACTACCACTTGCCTCTTGGGCAACCTTGTGCAGTGCACAGTCTATACAAGCACATGTGGCAACTTGAATTTGAAGAAAATAAAATTTAACTTGACAATTCTACTTTATACATGGACAGGAAAGGCAAAAAGTGTGCTACTGGGATACTAATTAGCATTTTAATCAACTAAATTAAAAATGTTTAAAATGACTGAATGATATAGCATCCGTAATCCTACCGTCCTCTCACAACTGTATCTGTTTTGTATATCATATTAAACATTTGTCATATTTATTATCATACTCTCTACCAAAGTACATATATTTGTTTTATTTTCCTTCATATTACTCATAAATATGTACATATTTCATATAATCTTTTAAATTATCCTTTTGATTAACAACACCCTATTTTAATTAAATAGTATGGTATTTCATGATTTGATTCTTTATTAGTTTTTATAATCTCATTTCTCAACAATCACCCTTTGCACTGTGATCACAAATTGTTGATATTTCAGTACAATTATCAAGATTTTTCTCTCTGAAATATTGTATACATTATTTTCTCTGACTAGAAAACTTTTCTTCATTTTATCCCTCAGATACCCATATTTCCCAGCTAATCTTACTCATCCACCATGTCTTAGTTTATACGATGTTACCTACGGCAGATACTGTCAATTACATAGCAGCCAAATCCTAAGATCTTCCTTAAGGGTGGAAGTTCGTTGATTTCAGAATGGAGATGGCTCCTTCACCAGTACCAGGTATGAATCATTATGAGATTAAGTTAACTGTGAAAATCCCATTCCATGTGTAGAACCTCACTTTATATCATCTTCTCTCTAGTGAGACCTATGACAACATTCTGGCAAAGGCACTAGTATATTTCCTTGAGAAAAAGACAAAACTTCTTGAGGAGGAAAGCTATGGTCCCACCAAATCCTTTTTTCCTTGAATGTGTTGGCGTTGACCTGCAGCAATCATCCTTGCCCAGGATTGAAAGCCGGCATGTTGAAGACGGCAGAGCAGGAAGAAGAATGACATCTGATGATCTCACTGGGTCCCTGGCAATATCACTGAGCTTTTATTCCCAATCTGTATTGCCTACCTCTTACCTTATTTTGCGATTAAGTATATTTATTTTAAATCATTGCTTTGTCTGACAACTACATATTTTCATTTGTAGACCACTGCTAATCAGTTATTCTGTTATTTACAGTCAACTCTATTCTAATTTGTTCATTTCGTTTGAATAACCTACTCTAGACTCCTAGGTCTGGGCTGGGTGCTACTCCTATGTGATTCAGTGGCAGAGGGTTCATCCCTTATCAAAAGAAGTTATCACAGAATATTAAAATTGTCTCTTCATCTAAATGAACAACCTTCTATTCCCCATGTTAGTATTAGAGTATAATGAGTATGTCTATCTTTTTCAATATCTTATCCTTGGCATCTAACTCAGTGCCCAGGCCATGAAAAATAGCAAATAAAATATTGATGAGGGAAAGAGCTGAACTACTCAATTATTTTCTCTCATTTTTTATTATTATAAATCATTTTGTAATAATGGTTATGTACCTACAACCCTTGGACAATTTTTAGCATTAGAATTACTGTATAAGAGGTCATGTCCATTTTTGTGCATCTTTATTGTAGGACTTTTATGCTGACATCATTTGCTTCCCAGAGTTAGGCCAAACTCAAGATTAAGGGCACAGTCCTCCAGACTGCCAAGTCTACCCAAGACTTTAGACATCATTCACAAGTTTGGAGATCCTCAGGGCCACCCTCAATTCAGATCAGCAGGCTACAGATTTTGGGGTTCCCATGACCACCCCACATTTGGTAATTTGTCTCATAGCACTCAGGAAAGTACTACACTTGCTATTAGTTTTACTGTGACAAAAGGATACGAAGTAGGAACACATAGGGCAGAATGTGGGACTAGAAAGAGGGTTCCAAACAAAGCTCCCCTGTTTTAAGGAATTTGTTACCTGATGGCATTGTAGCATAGAAAAATTTGCATGAAATATTGCTTCCAGGATGCCTACTCTAGCTTTGGTGTCCAAAGACTTTACTGCAGCTTCATTAGGTAGGCCTCACTACTTGAGCTATTGCCCACATGGCTGAACTCAGTCTCTAGCCCCAGCCCCTGGAGGTCAGGCTGATTTTACATGACCTAAAGTCCCAACCCTCTAATCACATGGTTGGTACTTCTGGAGTAGCTAATTTTGACAGTGGGTCATCTCTTTAGCATAAACTATCTGTTGAGGTCTGAGAAGCCCACCACAAGTTATCCTGTTGGCATAGGCTATCAGGTGTGGTCCCAGAAGCCCACCAGGAGTAAAAAAAACATTCCATTCACTCAGGAAATTCCCAGGGTTTAGAAGTTACCTCACAGGAGCCAAGACTGAGGCCAGACCTCTCTGGGTAAAGTTAATTCTTCACTACATATCTGTCTAATGCTTATCTTTTTTTTTACAGATGCCGAGCTGAGCTCTTGTAAGTTACCATTTTTCACTTAGATAGTGACCTGGATAGCCTGTTGGATCATAAGCTTGTAATCATTTCATTCTGTCTAATGACATGTTCAATTAATAGACATTCTGTTCATCCTAACAACATTACATGTACCTATGGGTGAGAAAACAGCTTAGCAATGCAGAAAGAGGGAATATATTCCCTTTGTGGCCAAGAGGTCACAATGCAGGAAGAGCTTCTCAGCTTATCCTCGCAGCTTGACTCAGAGAACAGAGTTGGGGTCCAGAACTGTGAGTATCTCTTTCCAGCTGGCTTAAAGTTTGAAAGTACATCAGCCTGGTGTGGGCTGATCCAGTAATGCTAATGCCTTGCCATTGGGACAATAAACAAGGACATTAGAATCTGGATACCCTGACATGGTATCAAGAGAAAGGTTAGCCATCTGGCTGCTCCATCAGGTCTTAGCAGTTTTAATGGATCCTTCTTTCTGTCCTATCTGTTTTTCTATTCATAAGCCCACAACTGACATTTCAACTGGTATAACGTTGACTAAATGTCTGAGAACTCACTGTTCCAAGAGTTGGAATCTGGATTTACAAATATTTAGTTCTTTGTAGAGGCATATTTTGTTTCTCATTAACACATCTATTTTATAGTCGATATTCCTCACATGTCTGAATAATAGAGAAAACAGTTTTTATTTCATCTAAAAAATTAATAGGGATGGTATGAAAAAGTGGTAAAGACCATGGACTTGTCAGAAGAACTGTTTTCAAGATATTTCTCTGAGCATCTTTAATTCCCAGATTTATCAGCTATAAAATAAGAACAAGAATGAGCTATACTTCAAAAAATAGTTAGAAGAATTGTTAGATAATACGGATAAATTGTTTAGCTGCATATCTTATTCATAGTGAATTCACAATAAATAATAACTTATATGGTGCATAACATTTTTTAATGACTAATATTCAGATATGGGAGGACAATGATAACCTTTACAGTTTTTTATCTTAAGAATATGAGAATCCACCAATTAGTAGACAAAATGAAGCCCACAGATATTCAATCAACTTCTAAAATATAATCTAGCCACCTTGGTGAAAGTAAGGAGGTCATAATATAAAACAAAGAAATCTAGAAGGAGAAGATAATCAAGCTTGTCAACATCCCTTTAGTTCCCTCATCGCCAGATCAAAGAACAGATATATTCTAAAGACTGATATAGACTGCCAATATCTCAGCCATTGCTGTAATCATTATATACTAACCTTATTAAAGCACATTATCTTCTTTGTAATTTGCAGTAATGACTTCTGTTAATCATTTCTCTTTGGTCCTTATATACTTAGACTCCTTGAAGTGATTTGTTTCTATCTGGTAGTGATAGCAGTATGTGTTTTATTCTGCTACTCCAGACATAAGTGTATGTATTCCCTTATATTGTGTCATGGCGTTTTTCACAGGAATATGTATCTAAAGCTGTCCACAGGCCCACAACTGAAACGTTACACTGATGATATGATGTGCATGGTTGAGAGTGAAAGTGCAAGCTTTCAGCTTTTGTAGTCACCTGAAGGGCTGTAGATGAACTAATGGACCATTAACCTATCTAAAACCAATGATGGGACAACCAAAATTAAAGTCCTTGAACATCAGCAAATGGGGCTGTTTGGAGTCATTCCCAGGGTCAAAGATAATCTTAAATTGTTCCACCAGACTACAAAGAATAATAAAAAATGACTACTTAGATTACCCGAAAACGATCATGTTTTGGTATTCTCTCACTTGTAGCAAAAAGTAATCTAATTTGTCAGAGCTTTCTCCAGAGATTATTCAGTGACCAGAATAGCTGCTATCCTACTGGGACAGGTTTAGGAACAGTTAGCCTTTCCTCTTTGTCCTTATTCATTTAGTTAATAATGTCAATAGTTAATATGGATGTACTTTGACACTCCCCAAAGTGGAACAACTCAAGAGTTTTGGGTTTCTGGAGTAAAGAAACAATCTACTCTATTTTATCTTTTAAGAGGAAAGCAATGGCCTCCCATTGGGCTCTGATAAGATCCGAGGGACCAACTACATCATTGTAGAGACCTTGAATCAAAGCTGGAAATTGTAGCCTACCATTTGTTTTTTCAAATGCTCTTTCATGTGCAGATCATCATGCCTACTTTTGCACTACAACTATAGAGTTGAGTATAGTTGTGATGGAGGCCATAAGGATCACGTAAGTCTAAAATATTTACTATCTGCTCTTTATAGAAAATGTTTGCCAACTCCTGGTCCAAATGATGCAGGCCCCTCGTCACGGACTATGAAAAGAATCCAAAGAGACTCCATTTTGTCTATCAGGAAAGTTACCAAAATGAGAAATCATAGAAGAGATGGATTATATGCACAGATCAGGCACCATGGGGGGTTTTGAAAGAAATAAGTGTCACTATAGCTGCAACTGTGGTGCAGTTTTCAACTCTTGTTTTGAATATCTTATGCTACACTTTTTTAGTCAAATAAAGATCTTTCTATAGCCAATGCTCTGCACTTATCAAAATATGTATATTAATTAACATTTGTAAAAATTTTCCTAAGAGATGTGTACTTACATTGTAAGATCAAT